>NW_026607266.1:95000-98407 GCF_029890125.1 Rhinichthys klamathensis goyatoka | reverse complement strand
CTATTTAGGCGAACACCACCGGTCTAACTCTCCTCTATTGAGGCGTACACCACCAGTCTAACTCTCCACTATTGAGGTGTACACCACCAGTCTAACTCTCCACTATTGAGGCGAACACCACCGGTCTAACTCTCCTCTATTGAGGCGTACACCACCAGTCTAACTCTCCTCTATTGAGGCGTACACCACCAGTCTAACTCTCCACTATTGAGGCGTACACCACCGGTCTAACTCTCCTCTATTGAGGCGTACACCACCAGTCTAACTCTCCACTATTGAGGCGAACACCACCGGTCTAACTCTCCTCTATTGAGGCGTACACCACCAGTCTAACTCTCCACTATTGAGGCGTACACCACCAGTCTAACTCTCCTCTATTGAGGCGTACACCACCAGTCTAACTCTCCACTATTGAGGCGAACACCACCGGTCTAACTTTCCACTATTGAGGCAAACACCACCGGTCTAACTCTCCTCTATTGAGGCGTACACCACCAGTCTAACTCTCCACTATTGAGGCGAACACCACCGGTCTAACTCTCCTCTATTGAGGCGAACACCACCGGTCTAACTCTCCTCTATTGAGGCGTACACAACCAGTCTAACTCTCCTCTATTGAGGCGTACACCACCAGTCTAACTCTCCTCTATTGAGGCGTACACCACCGGTCTAACTCTCCTCTATTGAGGCGTACACCACCGGTCTAACTCTCCTCTATTGAGGCGTACACCACCGGTCTAACTCTCCTCTATTGAGGCGAAAACCACCACCACCGGTCTAACTCTCCTCTATTGAGGCGAACACCACCGGTCTAACTCTCCTCTATTACTCTCCTCTATTGAGGCGTACACCACCAGTCTAACTCTCCTCTATTGAGGCGTACACCACCGGTCTAACTCTCCTCTATTATTCTCCTCTATTGAGGCGTACACCACCGGTCTAACTCTCCTCTATTGAGGCGAACACCACCGGTCTAACTCTCCTCTATTACTCTCCTCTATTGAGGCGTACACCACCAGTCTAACTCTCCACTATTGAGGCGTACACCACCGGTCTAGCTCTCCTCTATTGAGGCGTACACCACCGGTCTAACTCTCCTCTATTGAGGCGAACACCACCGGTCTAACTCTCCTCTATTGAGGCGTACACCACCGGTCTAACTCTCCTCTATTGAGGCGTACACCACCGGTCTAACTCTCCTCTATTGAGGTGTACACCACCAGTCTAACTCTCCTCTATTGAGGCGTACACCACCGGTCTAACTCTCCTCTATTGAGGCGTTCACCACCGGTCTAACTCTCCTCTATTGAGGCGTTCACCACCGGTCTAACTCTCCTCTATTGAGGCGTACACCACTGGTCTAACTCTCCTCTATTGAGGCGTTCACCACCAGTCTAACTCTCCTCTATTGAGGCGTACACCACTGGTCTAACTCTCCTCTATTGAGGCGTACACCACCGGTCTAACTCTCCTCTATTGAGGCGTACACCACCAGTCTAACTCTCCTCTATTGAGGCGTACACCACCGGTCTAACTCTCCTCTATTGAGGCGTACACCACCGGTCTAACTCTCCACTAGTGAGGCGTACACCACCGGTCTAACTCTCCACTATTGAGGCGAACACCACTGGTCTAACTCTCCTCTATTGAGGCGTTCACCACCGGTCTAACTCTCCTCTATTGAGGCGTTCACCACCGGTCTAACTCTCCTCTATTGAGGCGTACACCACTGGTCTAACTCTCCTCTATTGAGGCGTTCACCACCAGTCTAACTCTTCTCTATTGAGGCGGACACCACTGGTCTAACTCTCCTCTATTGAGGCGTACACCACCGGTCTAACTCTCCTCTATTGAGGCGTACACCACCAGTCTAACTCTCCTCTATTGAGGCGTACACCACCGGTCTAACTCTCCTCTATTGAGGCGTACACCACCGGTCTAACTCTCCACTAGTGAGGCGTACACCACCGGTCTAACTCTCCGCTATTGAGGCGAACACCACTGGTCTAACTCTCCTCTATTGAGGCGTTCACCACCGGTCTAACTCTCCTCTATTGAGGCGTACACCACCGGTCTAACTCTCCACTATTGAGGCGTACACCACCGGTCTAACTCTCCTCTATTGAGGCGAACACCACTGGTCTAACTCTCCTCTATTGAGGCGTACACCACTGGTCTAACTCTCCTCTATTGAGGCGTACACCACCAGTCTTACTCTCCTCTATTGAGGCGTACACCACCAGTCTAACTCTCCTCTATTGAGGCGTACACCACCGGTCTAACTCTCCTCTATTGAGGCGAACACCACCGGTCTAACTCTCCTCTATTGAGGCGAACACCACCGGTCTAACTCTCCTCTATTACTCTCCTCTATTGAGGCGTACACCACCAGTCTAACTCTCCTCTATTGAGGCGTACACCACCGGTCTAACTCTCCTCTATTACTCTCCTCTATTGAGGCGTACACCACCGGTCTAACTCTCCTCTATTGAGGCGAACACCACCGGTCTAACTCTCCTCTATTACTCTCCTCTATTGAGGCGTACACCACCAGTCTAACTCTCCACTATTGAGGCGTACACCACCGGTCTAGCTCTCCTCTATTGAGGCGTACACCACCGGTCTAACTCTCCTCTATTGAGGCGAACACCACCGGTCTAACTCTCCTCTATTGAGGCGTACACCACCGGTCTAACTCTCCTCTATTGAGGCGTACACCACCGGTCTAACTCTCCTCTATTACTCTCCTCTATTGAGGCGTACACCACCGGTCTAACTCTCCTCTATTGAGGTGTACACCACCAGTCTAACTCTCCTCTATTGAGGCGTACACCACCGGTCTAACTCTCCTCTATTGAGGCGGACACCACCGGTCTAACTCTCCTCTATTGAGGCGTTCACCACCGGTCTAACTCTCCTCTATTGAGGCGTTCACCACCGGTCTAACTCTCCTCTATTGAGGCGTACACCACTGGTCTAACTCTCCACTATTGAGGCGTACACCACCGGTCTAACTCTCCTCTATTGAGGCGTACACCACCAGTCTAACTCTCCTCTATTGAGGCGTTCACCACCAGTCTAACTCTCCACTATTGAGGCGTACACCACCGGTCTAACTCTCCTCTATTGAGGCGTACACCACCGGTCTAACACTCCTCTATTGAGGCGTACACCACCGGTCTAACTCTCCTCTATTGAGGCGTACACCACTGGTCTAACTCTCCTCTATTGAGGCGAATACCACCACCACCGGTCTAACTCTCCTCTATTGAGGCGTACACCACCAGTCTAACTCTCCTCTATTGAGGCGTACACCACCGGTCTAACTCTCCTCTATTGAGGCGTTCACCACCGGTCTAACTCTCCTCTATTGAGGCGTACACCACTGGTCTAACTCTCCTCTATTG
>NW_026607266.1:75000-90000 GCF_029890125.1 Rhinichthys klamathensis goyatoka | reverse complement strand
GTGATCGGCCCTAACATCTATGAACACCCATAATGAAATATATTCTGATAATTATCATTACTTGGATTGTCCTGATAGATGAACAGCCTCAGCTCAAACTCAGCGCTCGCAACGCAAACGTCATGGGTTCGATTCCCGGGGAAAGCAATGTTGCTTGAATTCAATGTGAGTCGCTCAAATGCAGAAATGTACATGTTAATACAGTCAAACCAACATCACTCGGACTCCTTCAACATTTCTCACAATAACAGTTTATTCGCTATAGTTTATAAACACGAGCAGAACTCAGTTCTCAGATCAGTGGATATTTGACTGGTTTTGTCCATCCTTCTGTTAGACTCTCACACATGAATTATGTTGAATATCTGTCAGCTGGTAAATTTAACTACACAATTAGAGAATACCAGTTTAGCTCAACCAGTGACCAAGCAATGCTTCATGTTGTTCAGTGTGTGTGTAAAAAGAGCATTAGCAATTACAGAAAACACACTTCAGCAGAACATGATCAGCTCAAATCATTATTGGTTATAAGTTTCACTGGTAGTCACTGGATGAAGAATATTTGGGTGTAATATGTCACAGTTTACTTTATTTTGCTCTCCTCACTTACATAACTGCACTATAGTGTCCTGATCACACTAGTGGAACATGTATGATATCTGGTGTCTGAGTGATGTTTGGTTTGACTGTATATCAGTAATTACCCAGAAGTCAAAGCGCAGCTGTGTGTGTCGCTATAGACGTGTGTTATTACGCTTCATAAAGCCTGTCGTGATGATGAACAGGTCTGCAGTGTGTATGTTCTGTGGTTGTGTGTGACTGTTGCCGAACACACTTCAGGCTCACACCAGGTCAAAGGTCAAAGGGCTCCTGCTGCTCACCTTCCCTTCCTCTGCTGCTATTGGTCGGTTCTGTGAATGACCGGACCGTGGAAAGCTCTCAGCCAATGATATTCTGTGATGGTTTAGTGTAGTGAGTGTGTTTCTGCAGTGCTCTGTGTTAAGTGTGTGTGTGTGTGTGTGTGTGTGTGTGTTGTTGTGGTTTCACGTCACGTGTGTCAGTGCTTTTAGTGCAACATTCCGTGTTTTCGTGTTTTAAAGACTATTTTTCTACTGATTTTGAGCACATGAAGCAGTAAACCTGAACTCTGCTGTTCCGTGTTTATAACGCTCTGTAAATACAGTTGTGTAAAAATGTGCATTAAATATTTCTATCCATTACATGAACTTGAGACTCCTCATTCTGTCTGTAATCTGATTCATTCTGAGATGTTGTTCAAGAGACGGTAAACTTTATCATATTCTTATATATCAGCTTTGTAAAGTAGTTTTGAGTGGACTGGAGACCAAATTAAAGATTTCTGCATATAAGATGCAACACTTTACAGTAAGGTTAGTTATTGAACATTAATGTATTAACTAACATGAGCAATACATTTCTTACAGTATTTATTAATCTTTGTTAATGTTAGTTAATAATAATACAGCTGTTCATGTTAGTTCACAGTGCATTTTAATAATGTATTAGTACATGTTAAAATTAATATTAACTTAGATTAATAAATACTGTAGAAGTATTGTTCATTCTTAGCTCATGTTAACTAATGAATCTTTTTGTAAAGTGTTACAGACATGATTCGAATTACGTGGGAGCCAGTGGGAGCTGAGCTCCCATAGAGAGAGGATGAGCTCCCATGAAAGCAGTAAACTCCTACACCTGTGGGGGCTCGAAAAATCATCAGCACCATCATTTTAAATTACAAATAAAGCACGTTTTCCTTCAATAATCGAGGCATATTTGTTAACCCTTTCGCACGTACGTTCACAGCGGTGTGATTAGAACAGTCAGTGCATCACGTGATCAACTGCTAAATTTAAAAGTGCTTTCGCGCGTTGGCTGGCGCTGAGCCAGAGACAGATGCGCTCAATATACACAATATATCACAACTATTCAGTGTTTTCAACCACATAATGTTTATTTTAGGTTTCAGACATTTAAATACACAAAAGTAGCTACTAGCAAAAAAATGATTTGGGGGGACGCTAGGTAGGCCCCCACCAATATTTTAGCGAACTCCTTTCAGGGTTTTTTTCCTGCATGGAATTACGAGGCAGCCGCCTCCGGCTCTCAACAACATAATGTGATAATGTGTTGATTTTAATAAAGACACGGAACTCTTATCATGGTAAAACGCAATGAGCGTCACTCTTTTACTTTCGTTTTCAACAACGTAATTCTCTTTAGAGAAAATCAATCAAGGAAAACATGTCAGGGCATTTACTACAGTTGTAATTTTCAATGTAAATTATTTAATTTGATTGGTAACAGCCTACTGTCTTATTATTCTGATTTAATGTATTGATCAAATTAAGGAATATTTTAAAAGAAAGATGGAGCATAGGCTACATAAAATTAGAGGGGAAAATGCCCTATTTTAAAGGTAAAAAAATTATTCTGATAAGAGTGTTTGCCAACAGTGATGTAATGAAACATTGACAATTTAACTTTGAAGGGAGTAAAAAGCCTCTGTTAAGGATATTAAGGAAATGTAATTTTGGCCAAAGAATAACTTTTAATTTAAATAAATGTTAATTTTAAATCAGCCTACTTTAGTGTGATATTTTACCATATTATCATGCTTAACATTGAGAATTTGAAAAATTGTAATGATGATCAGATGCAGATCTAAATCAAAGAATATCATATGTTTGGGCGGTTGGATTATTTTTAACAGCGGATTCGGGTGACTCAAAGTGCAGCAGATTAATGAATTTATCTTTAAAATGTACAAAATTTTCTTCCTGGGGGGGGCATGCCCCCAGACCCCCCTAGAGGTAACGAACTACACCCAAATATTCTCTACACCTGGATTAAGAAACGTACGTTGAACTCAAAATAATGAAGTGCAGTATTTAGCTATTTATTTATCACATACACCACGCCTGCTCATGGGTTACTTTTTTTTCTTTCTTTAAAGAGACCCCCACAAAGATGAAATCATAATTCGAACCCTGGTTACAGATGTAATATTTTAATATCTCACTGTTTCCATTCTTACTTTTTTGCTTCTTGAAATATGAATTAATAAAAGAATGAATCCCCAAATGAAAGAAAACTAGATGAAGAGTGAGGAAAGCCTTGAGTTTGAACGCTGAAAGAGAACACACTCTTCACACTGCATGTCGGACTCATCACACACAGATCGGGGTTCCTGACACGCGTGTAAACACAGAAATCCGCACAAGATCCGATTTCATCCACATATCTGGTCTGATCCACTTCCTAATGTGGTTTTAAATCAGATCCATATCCGATATCTATATCAGTCTAAACACACATGTCAGATTCCCCGTAGAATAAGCCACTACAAGGCGAGCACGACACGTTTATTCACAAAGGGTTTTAATGTTGTATTATGAGGCAGGTGTGTGTGTGTGTGTGTGTGTGTGTGCGCGCGCGTGTGTGGTTTGGGAACTTTATATTTATCTTTATAAAGAAAAGAAATGGCGCGAACACAGAAACACTCGGGAGTGTTGAACCTCTGCCCGTGACTTATCAATAATATCCAGTATATTTCACAGCAATGAGGCGATAACTATAATCAAACCAACAAGCTTCACTATTATCACCCGCGCACTCTCTCTCTCTCTCTCTCTCTCTCTCTCTCTGACACACACACACACACACACACACAGCTCATGTGCAGGCAGCCAGGCACACACACACACACACGCGCGCGCGCAGAGCCCCTCCTGTGCAGGCAGGCAGGCACACACACACACACACACACACACACTCGTCTTCAGAGCGCATCATGTCCTCCTCGGGGAACTCCTCGAACCTCACGCGCCTGAACATGTTCGCGCAGTCTCCGTGGCGCGTGGCGCTGTGGTCGCTCGCGTTCGCGCTGGTTCTGGTGGTGTCGGTGACCGGGAACCTGATC
The DNA here is from genome assembly GCF_029890125.1 of Rhinichthys klamathensis goyatoka. Lineage (NCBI taxonomy): Eukaryota > Metazoa > Chordata > Actinopteri > Cypriniformes > Leuciscidae > Rhinichthys > Rhinichthys klamathensis. Next base: position 86,057 of record NW_026607266.1, on the reverse strand, counting down.
GTGATCTGGATCATCGTCGCGCACAAGAGGATGAGGACCGTCACCAACTACTTTCTGCTGAACCTCGCGGTGTCCGATGCGTGCGTGGCCGCGCTCAACGCGCTGGTGAACTTCGTGTACGGCGCGCGCGGGCACTGGCACTTCAGCAGCGCGTACTGTCGCTTCCAGAACTTCTACCCGGTGACCGCAGTGTTCGCCAGTGTGTACTCGATCAGCGCCATCGCCTTGGACAGGTGAGACACACACACACACACACACACACACACACACCCCGCAGTGTTCGCCAGTGTGTACTCGATCAGCGCCATCGCCTTGGACAGGTGAGACACACACACACCACACACACACACACACACACACACCGCAGTGTTCGCCAGTGTGTACTCGATCAGCGCCATCGCCTTGGACAGGTGAGACCCACACACACACACACACACACTAACCCATCACACCAAAAATGAAGTGAGTTGATACTTAAAACAAGCAAAATGATCTGCCGATGGGGTCAGAAAAATAATGTTGTTTCTGTTTGAATTATGATTATTTTTCTCACTCCATTGTCAGATAATTTTGCTTGTTTTAAGCATCAACTCACTTAATTTTGATTAATTCCCCCAGAAATCAGGACATAATATCAAATGTTATTTTACTCATCTAGTAAATGCATCTTGATTTAGGAAACATATTATTTCTTATATTCTGATATACGTCTTATACTCCTGATATTTGGACTGGAAGCAAGAGTAAGAACAGCATGTTTTACAGTGCGTCCGGATTACATTCATACTATATTTAGCAGTCGTTATTCAGAATAAGAATCTCCTCAAGAGAGTGTGTGATGTCGGATGCAGCCTGAACTTTTAACCGCATGTACAGGTGACTCTTACGTAAGCGGGTCACTTCCTGTGTCACTTCCTGTGTGGTCAGGTACATGGCGATCATCCACCCGATGAAGCCCCGCCTCTCGGCGACGGCCACCAGGGCGGTGATTGTGTGTGTGTGGACGCTGGCGGCGTGTCTGGCGTTCCCGCTCTGCTTTTACTCCGTGACGGAAGTGAGGCCGCACCGGACGGTCTGCTACGTGTCCTGGCCGCGGCGCGACGCCGACGCCTTCATGTGAGCGCCGCTGGTGTGTGTGTGCCGCTGCTGCTCTCCGCCAGCGCCTCATGAGCGTGTGTGTGTGTGTGTGTGGACAGATATCACCTGATAGTGGCGGCGCTGGTGTATCTCCTGCCTCTGGCGCTCATGGCCGTCGTCTACACCCGGGTGGGGCTCACGCTGTGGGCCGGAGGGTTCCCCGGACACTCCTCGGGAAACTCCCAGGATCACCTGCAGGCCAAGAGAAAGGTCTCGCTACTCTTCCACTCGCAGACACTGACACACACGCATGTAGAGCGGTCCTTCTCCACCAAAGGGCCTCACAAGCGGCCAATTAAAGGTGCAGTGTGTGATATTTAGCAGTTCAGTGGTGTATAAAGACCTCACATAATGAAGCGTTATGTGTTTATTAGCTTAGAATGAGGCATTTCTCTCCACACACACACCGCGGGTCCGCTTACACCGACATGTTTCTACGGTGGCCCTGAGCGGACACACGCGTTTCGGCACTATAACGGCTTTCGCACCGGAGGATCCTCTTCATCGCTCCGACAACTATTGGCGGGAGTTCCCGGAGTTAGGTGTGTTCGCACCGCAGGAACTAGGAACTGTTTCAGCTCTAGGAACTCTTTTGGGGGAACTGATTTATTCCAGAGTCGCTCTAAACCAGCGCTAGAGACCGATTCCGAGCCGACGTCACAGTTACGTCACAGCACTAGCTCGAGGCAAAACAAAGTGAAAACTGGAGGCGGACAATACAAACCAGCACAGATTTGGCTACATAATAAGGAGCTTAAATTATTCTTCTTATTATTAAATGTCATCTTGTTGTGTTGTTGGGTGAAAAATGAATATGCTGTATCTGAAATGTTTATTTCTAGAAAATATTCACATCATTAAAACTGCACCGTAATGTCACTCTTTACATTGTCGTCTTCTCGGCGCTGGCTCGGCAGAACTGCGGATCGCACACACAAGTCTTTACATGACCATCCAGCACATAGTTATAGGCATCTAAAGATTTATATGTCCTCAGTTTCTCTTTACGCTCGGTTTCTCTATCGGATAGGTGTAGAAGTCCGGCCACTCAACCGGAGGTAGCGTTAGCGTTAATCCTGTCAGATCGTCCATCATTGACAGCGTGTACAGTACAGGTCAGCCAATGTGGTTCCGTCCGTTAAAATGAACTTTTGCAAATAACAATCGCGGTCCTGGACACTGAGTGACCTTGCAAATTAAGATAAAATCAGATTTTCTCCAGTCATTGTTAAAAAACAAGCTAACAAAAACGTTAGGGAAGCGGCCAGAGGGATCGTTCTGCCTAGACGAGTAACAATAATATTCACAATAACATTAAGTAAATTAAGTAAACCTAAGCTCTTCATTTATCTTTGTAAAGAAACCGCTTAACTGCCTACTCTCTGCTGTCTCAGACGATGACATCACTTCCTGTCGGCCACTGTAACTTCTGTTGGGTGCAATTCACAACCTCACCACTGGAGGACGCTAAACATTACACACTGCAACTTTAAAATAATCCATATATAATCTAAATTAAAATGCTTCTTCCTTTAAACTTCTGGAATCACAAAACAATGTAATTTCACACCGAGAACGTTAACTACATTAGCGTCCACGCCAGCGGACGATATCGTTCTGTTTATTATAAGCGCTGCAGTTCGTCTGTCTCTTTAAATGCTCCAGCTCTTTATAGCAGGATGGATTCTGATTGGCTGTCAATGTTTTTATCTTTCATCTGCTGGAAAAAATTGTTCTGAAAGTGATTCCAAAGATATCGTTCCTTTGTGTCGTTATAGGGGCTGTTTACACCACACCGTTTTCAACTAAAAACGTAAAACATTTTATGCGTTTTGGCCGTTCGTTTACACAACAACGGCGTTTGGGGCGCCTGAACACGCAAATTTTTGGAAACTGGTTTCAAAGTGCAAGTTTTTGAAAATGGTCTCGGTGTAAACAATGAAAACGTGAATCTCTGAAGGCGATGACATCATGCACATGTGTATTACGTGTTCAGTCACTAGCGTTTCATCGCCATCTACTGGCCCGGCAGCAGAATACAGCGTTTCAGTGGTGTTCGCGGATCCGTGTGAACGGGGGTCGTTTGGATAATGGTGTCTGTACGCGGAAAACTCAAAGGAAACACTTCTCTGTTTTAAGCGTATCGTTGTCGTGTAAATGTACTCTAAGTTGCGGTTAGTAGACTGTACTGTAAATTAACTAGTTTTTCGAAGTTTGTTTTTTTCAAGCGTGTGTAAGTGTTTTCTCCGTCTTATGACCCAGGTTGCTGTAATGTTGTGTGTAGGTTGTGAAGATGATGTTGATCGTGGTGGTGACATTCGCCATCTGTTGGCTCCCATATCATGTGTATTTCATCGTGACGAGCTTCAACCGTAAGCTGAGGAGAATGCAGTCGATCCAGCAGATCTATCTGTCGGTGCTGTGGCTCTCGGTCAGCTGCTCCATGTACAACCCCATCATCTACTGCTGCCTCAACAGCAGGTGTGTATCTAGCACACACACACACACATACACCACTGACAACCTGTTTAAGACAGGGTTTACAATTTACCATGTGTGCTTCTCTAGAGAACTAAAGTGTCTTTAACACTCTCACTATTAACAAGTTGCTTATTAGCATGCATATTAGTCAAGTCGAGTCACCTTTATTTATATAGCGCTTTTTACAATACAGATTGTATCAAAGCAGCTTCACAGTGATAACATGAAAATAATACAACAAAGTTTGTTTCTAGAAGAAAATTGCATCATCGTCCACCTGAAGTAAGTCAGATAATATAGTTGAATATTAAATGTCCCCAACTAAGCAGCCAAAAGCCAAGGCAACAGTGGAGGAACCCAAACTCCATCAGGGACAGAATGGAGAATAAAACCTTGGGAGAACCCAGACTCAGTCGCTCAGTTCTCCTCTGGCCAACGAGAGAACAGTGTGTGATGATTATGATCAGGCAGCATTACAGGTCAGAGGTCAGATTGGATCAGAATATTATCCAGTTCCTCTGGTTGGAGGTCGGAGTCACGCCGGGATGGAGACGAGGTGTTGAGGTGTCCATGAGCCTTCACAGCGCTGATGAGGCTGGCACTGCAGGGATGCGTTGTGGACGTGTCCAGGCACAGGTCCACCGGCTGATCTAGATACGGCCCGGGTCCGGCTGACTACAGTTAACCTCAGAATAAATGGAAAGACTAACATTAGCGTAGATGCCATTCTTCTTAGGATGTAGCGAGTACATCAGGTGTTATAGGAAGTGTTCCCGGTTCCGGCTGACCTAATCTATGCAGCCTAAGAATCATTTAACTGATTTGAATAATAGGAATGTATAGTGTGTTATGTGTATGCTAGGTCAAAGAGATGTGTTTTTAGTCTAGCTTTGAACTGACAGAGTGTGTCTGCTTCCCGGACAATGGTGGGAAGACTGTTCCAGAGTTTTGGTGCTAAATAGGAAAAGGATCTCCCGCCAGCAGTCGAATTAGATATTCTAGGTATTATCAGCTGGCCGGAGTTTAGAGATCGCAATAGACGTGAAGGACTATAATGCTTTAAGAGCTCGCTCAAGTACTAGGAGCTAAACCATTTAGTGCTTTGTAAGTAATCAGCAATATTTAAAAATGTATACGATGTTTAATAGGGAGCCAATGCAGTGTTGACAGAACCGGGCTAATATGGTCATACTTCCTGGTTCTGGTAAGAACTCGAGCGGCTGCGTTTTGGACCAGCTGGAGTTTGTTTATTAAGCGTGCAGGGCAACCACCCAGTAGAGCATTACAGTAATCTAGCCTTGAGCTCATGAACGCATGAACTAATTGTTCCGCATTCGTCAATGAGAGCATATGACGTAATTTAGATATATTTTTAAGATGGAAGAATGCGGTTTTACAGATACTAGACACGTGACTTTCAAATGAAAGATTGGTATTAAAGAGCACACACACACACACACACACACACACAGACACACACAGGTTCCTAACTAACGACGACGACTTGACAGAGCAGCCATCAAGTTTTAGACAGTATTCTAGGTTATTACATTTTTTCAGAGTTAAGTAGTAGGAAATTACTAGTCATCCAGTTTTTTATATCAGCTCTGCATTCCGTTCATTTTGTGAATTGGTTTCGTCAGTGACAGTGAAATTAACAGAATATTACTAGGATATTGCACTGTAAAACATGCTTTTCTTACTTAGTATTTTTGTCTTGTTTCAAGTGCAAATATCTACAAATTCTTAAAGGGGTCATATAATGCCATTTTTGTACAAGTTAATATGAATGTTTAGGGTCTAAATTAAAACTTTGTAATATAATTTTATTCAAAATTCTCATTAGTATTGTAAGAAAACACTTATTTTACCTGGTCAAAAACAGCTCTGTTTTCAGCACGCCGTTTCAGTGCATGTGCCTTTAAATGATAATAAGCTTCGCTGACTCCGCCCCTCTGTTCTGCGGGCGCTTTGACACAACGCACGTGGAGTGTTGCCTTGACAACAGTTGAGGGTATGTTTTGGAGAAAGAATGGCAGCGGAATCTCTGAGGACACATCTGTGCAAGCGTATCAGTTTGAACCGGAGTCGGACCCGGAACAAGATGACGGCCGCAAAGAAGTTCGACAATTGAGGCTCGAACAGGACGTTTCTGAATGGTTGGTTAACGTAATGTCACTTTGATCTATCTTTATATGCACTGGCAGGGTCAAGTAGTGAGATACGAACGCTGTGTTTACTGATGTATACGTTAGTTCATTGACAGATTGACGTTACAACTAATGGTCATGAAAAACTTTTTTTTGCGATTTGCAAAGATTAATATAAAGGTTAATAAAACTTTACACTCACTTCTTCTGGAGGTGCAGAGGGACACGAACAGCTGGTACCGATTCTGTTTTCACGAGCAGCTTCTTAGCAAATCCAGCTCATACTGACCCTCGTTTATAAAGCAGTCTGGTGAGAAATGATTCGCGCAAACATGAGAGCATTGACGTTGCTCGTGGGGAATATTCCCTTCGAAAACAAACTCAGCCACTGCGTCTTCAGCGGTTCGGATTTAGGAACATTAAAATGACTGTGTTCGTTATTACACCCAAGAACAGAACACCACAATCGCTTAGAGCCATTCTGCTCCAGCGTATCAACACTAGCGGACCATGATGACAGCTCGCTCAGGGCGGGTCTGTGTGGAAACGCTGCTGTCAATCAACAATCACGGGAGGGGCGTCCGTTTTATTGACGTCACACAGTCGAACGGCTCGATTTGAGGCAGGGGAAAACATATAAGGAGATTAAAACAAAAACACTGGATGGATTTTTATGATGGTTGTGTACAGGCACTGCCAACACACATTTCAGTACAATCAACTTGTAAAAGTGCATGTACCATTATATGACCCCTTTAAATCAAGATGCATTTACTAGATGGGTAAAATGACATAGGATATTATGTCTTAAATACTAAGTAAGAAAAGCATGTTTTGGTTCTGTTTCTGCCACAGGTTCCGGGCCGGATTCAAGCGTGTGTTTCGCTGGTGTCCCTTCGTTCACGAGTCGGACTCGGACAGACTGGAACTCCAGATGACCCGGTTCCAGCCGACCCGTCAGAGCAGCCTGTTCACGGTCACGCGCGTGGAGTCCGATGCTAACGCTAATCCCGCCCGACGCAAGAGCTCCAGCACCAGCCAATCACGGGCCTCCTCCCGGCCGTCACTCAATGGTGGTCTCCATGGAAACCCCTCGAGCGCCGCTGGGATGGAACTCGGATCAGAATCGCTCGCTAAACACTAAGATGCGGAATCAGCAGGACTTTCACCTCCAGTGGCATGCTGTTCTTACTCTGTGTTTCTGTCTTGTTTACAGTCCAAATATCAAACGTTTCTTAAATCAAGATGCATTTACTAGATGAGTGAAATGACATCAGATATTTTGTCCTGTTTTCCGGGGGAATTAATCAACACTAAGTGAGTTGATGCTTAAAACAAGCAAAATTATCTGCCGATGGGGTCAGAAAAATAATGTTGTTTCCGTTTGAATTAAGATTATTTTTCTGACCCCATTGGCAGATCATTTAGCTTTGGACTGGAAACACGACAAAACTACTAAGTGAGAAAAGCATTTTTTGCTCAGTCCACCAGCTTCACGTTGACCAGCTATTTGTACTCTTTCAGTTCAAATACAGTATATATAAACAAAAGTCACTGCACATGAAATTAAACACTTGGTTCTGAGGACGCACAGACACACACACACACAGGTCTGTTATCAGCCGTCAAATCGGTCCAACCACCGCCATTCTCTTATTAGACCGCGAGCAGGGTTTGAAATCGACCTTTCACTCGCCGGCAGATTTGGATACTTCATTTTTAAGTTACCGGCCATTCAGAACTTCTACTAGCCAGAGAGAAAAATATAAATGAACCAGATTAACTACGTAACTGCGTACTACAGGCGTACCACAGGCGTACCACAGGTGTACCACAGGCGTACCACAGGCGTACCACAGGCGTACCACAGGCGTACTACAGGCGTACCACAGGCGTAACACAGGCGTACTACAGGCGTACCACAGGCGTACCACAGGCGTACTACAGGCGTACCACAGGCGTACCACAGGCGTAACACAGGCGTACCACAGGCGTAACACAGGCGTACCACAGGTGTACCACAGGCGTACCACAGGCGTACTACAGGCGTACCACAGGCGTACCACAGGCGTACTACAGGCGTACCACAGGCGTACTACAGGCGTACCACAGGCGTACCACAGGCGTAACACAGGTGTACCACAGGCGTACCACAGGCGTACCACAGGTGTACCACAGGCGTACCACAGGCGTACCACAGGCGTACCACAGGTGTACCACAGGCGTACCACAGGCGTACCACAGGCGTACCACAGGCGTACCACAGGCGTACCACAGGCGTACCACAGGCGTACCACAGGCGTAACACAGGTGTACCACAGGCGTACCACAGGCGTACCACAGGTGTACCACAGGCGTACCACAGGCGTAACACAGGTGTACCACAGGCGTACCACAGGCGTACCACAGGTGTACCACAGGCGTACCACAGGCGTAACACAGGTGTACCACAGGCGTACCACAGGCGTACCACAGGCGTACCACAGGCGTACCACAGGCGTACCACAGGTGTACCACAGGCGTACCACAGGCGTACCACAGGCGTACTACAGGCGTACCACAGGCGTACCATAGGCGTACCACAGGCGTACCACAGGCGTACCACAGGCGTACTACAGGCGTACCACAGGCGTACTACAGGCGTACCATAGGCGTACCACAGGCGTTCCACAGGCGCCTGTGGTACGCCTGTGGTATGAGTTTCTTCGCTCATATCGAGCACAGCATGCGTGTTCTCTCACTCTCTCTCTCTCCACATGCGGCGGCTAAAGGCTACGTTTGCGCTGCGGCTAGAGTTTATCTAGTGTGTGTCTGTTTTTCACACGGCTGATCACACACATCAATCACACACACCTATTGCATGTTGTTTTGTAGGTTTGTGTAAGTCGGTCTCATCAGCTGTGTGTCTATATAACCTGCAGTATAATAATCAGAATAATAATAAAGTCTTGTGCTTTACCGCATGTATCGTCATCTTTGTGTTTTTAATAACAGTTCTGTTTATCATGTGCTGTAATTCACAGTTATTGACAGTGACAATCAGTGTGTGTGTGTGTGCGAGAGACACTGTGAGTCATGCTGTCGTGTTCAGATCTGGATTAAAGTAATTATATGTGTGGTTTTGTGAGTTGAACTGTGATTTCTTGATTCGTTGAGGTGTTCGTTCACTCGTGTAATGACTGTGTGTCTCTGATCAGGAAACTCACACTAAAGATTCACAGATGAGTCTCGTGGCGTTTGTCCAGATAAGACGATCTCCACTTACACAGATGCTGCACAGGCGACAATGACAGTGTGTGTGTGTGTGTGTGTGTGTGTGTGTGTGTGTGTGTGTGTGTGTGTGTGTGTGTGTGTGACACCAGTCATTGCTGTTAACACAGTAACAGAACTTTTCTAAGCAGTTGCAACATGAAAAAAACTCTTGTTTTGATCAATTACTGCGATTCTGCTTCAATCTAATTCTCCTGTCAGTCAAACGTGTGTGTGAGAGATGTTCGTGATGGTGAAAGACACTGAGACAGAATGTCTTTATACACACACACACACACACAGTGCATATACACACTGGCAGTCAGTGACTATAAATGGAAGTGGTTTGCGGGTCAGATGATGTACACACACACACACACACACACGGGCACCGGTGGCACTGAACATGTCGTTCATCACACTTGTGGCACAGACATCTCGAATATAAACAGGAACAAACAGAAGTAAACATCAGGACTTTCAAACAAACACAGTGAGTGGCGTATGACGTTACACACACCTTCAGCACACTGATGGAAGGTGTTCGTCAGAAACCGTCACACACACACACACACACACACACACTGCAAAACATGCTGTTCTTACTTGCTATTTTTGTCTTGTTTCCAGTCCAAATATCAAACATTTCTTAAATCAAGATGCATTTACTAGATGAGTGAAATAATCTTAATTCAAACAGAAACAACATTATTTTTCTCACCCCATCGCCAGATAATTTTGCTTGTTTAAAGCATCAACTCACTTAAGTTTGATTAATTCTCCCAGAAAACAGGACATAATATCTGATGTTATTTCACTCATCTAGTAAATGCATCTTGATTTAAGAAACGTTTGATATTTGGACTGGAAGCAAGACAGAAACACTGAGTAAGAACAGCATGTTTTGCAGTGCACACACACACACACACACACACACACACTGATTCATACATAGCATGTGCTGTGAGACTCATGTGCATGAATCAGTGTGTGTGTGTGTGTGTGTGTGTGTGTGTGTGTGTGTGTGTGTGTGTGTGTGTGTGTGTGTGTGTGTGTGTGTGTGTGTGTGTGTGTGAATCAGTCGCTGGTCGTCTGCTGCTTGTCTCAGAGCTTTCAACAGGTGAGAAAGATGTTAAATTTATATGTTTAGTTTGATGTGTGTGTTATTTTCTCTTCTCATGCTGCCATCACACAGGCACTGGTAGTTTGTGTGTTCCTACTTAGCTCTATTTTTGGGATGAAGTTTTCAAAATCTCATTTGTAAATAGTTTTCTGTTAGAGTTTGTGTTAGATTGCAGTATTTCTAACTAGCTGTATAACCATAAAATATATCAAGAAAACATGATTATTTTAGTTCATTATCTCCTGAAATAATGTGTTAAGAGACACGGATTCAAACTCTAGAATAGCACAGAATAACTGAAGGAATCAACATGTTTAATAATTAAATTGTGTGTGTGTGTGTGTGTGTGTGTGTGTGTGTGTGTGTGTGTGTGTGTGTGTGTGTGTGTGTGTGTGTGTGTAGGTTCACATAGGTCAAAGTTCACTCACAGACACCCGATCGTTGTAAGTGAGAAATGGGTGAGGAAATACTTTCAGCAGAACAAACAGAAACCTGTAAGTATACACACAACACACATAGCCTATAAACACGCAACTCGCACAAAACACACACACTACACACATACACACATACACACATTAGTTCATTTGAACTACCAGTGAGCAATCGCTCTACAGCATAATGTAATGTTATTGTAAATTTCAGCATTTAAATTTTTTAAATCATAGTTATATCCTTTAATGTTTGTTAATTCACTGTGAACTAACATGAACAAACTATGAATAATTGTATTTTTATTTACTAACATTAACAGATTAATCATTGCTATAAAAATATATTGCAAACGGAGTCATTTTAGCTAATGCATAATTTAGCTAACCTTATTATCTTATTAACCTTATTAAAGGTTTATCATAAAGGACACACACACACACACACTTGTAGCTGAGGTATGAACTGCGTCTGTGTGTGTGTGT
>NW_026607266.1:52500-60000 GCF_029890125.1 Rhinichthys klamathensis goyatoka | reverse complement strand
TCAAGACTGTGTTTCTTCCATCGGATGACCAATAGCGTGGCTGGAGGAGAGTTATTCCTCACCATGTACAAGCTCAAGGATAACCATTTCTAACGTTTGTAGCACACTTGATATCTGCATTCAAGAAACTAAAGTCTCCACCACCAGAACAAGAGCAGATTGATCTACAGAGTTGCCCTGTACGGCGCGCAAATTTCTTCAGTCATAGACCTCTTGATGCGTGTCCACGAGCTGCACTCCGCTCTCGACCCTGACAGCCGTAACGAATCAATAGTAGAGACAGGCAAAAACATGCGGGATACTTCTTGTTTCAAATGTTCTGCGCCTGGTTTCACATCGGGAAACTGTCCAAACTGCAACTTTGTGCAACAGACTGTCTTTTCCAGCCACTGACAAACAGAGAAGTCCAGTTTCAAATGAGCCGCAAAAGCAAACTTCTGTTCGGCAGAAGGTAAACTTCAGAGGGGGGAGGACGATTCTCTGAGGCAATCCTCCCTCCGGAAGATAAATGCGCCTCACCCTTGCCTTATGTCCCCGCCTGAGCTGCTTGGGGAGGACCGTACTTCTTCTCCATTGTGGAATACACCATTTATTGTTAAAGTCAACTTCTGTCTTAAGGCCATCGACGCAGCGCTGGACACCGGTGCCTCACTTTCAGTAGTTCATACAAATATAATTTCTGATGTCTTGTGACATTCTCATAAGGTTCAACATTGGGCTTTTCCCCCACTTCAGCTTGCCTACAGTGCAGCTTGCACTCCGACTGGTGTTGTCTGGTTAAACTTTGGCCTCCAGGGAAAAAGTTTCTACCATCGGTTTGTCATTATCCCTGATCTTTCCTCTCCCCTCATCTTGGAATTTGGGATGGAATTTATGCTACGAGCGTCGGTTAGCATTCATATCCCATCAAGGACAGTGACCCTGGTTGAATCTACACCCCAAGAGGTTTTGAGTGAGTGGTTGGAGGCACCTGAGCTTGAGAGCTTGATGTTCTTGGATGTCTGCCAGTCTGTTCTTGGATGAGAAAGTTGAGATGGCTTGTTTGAAAAGGGAACAAAAAGGTGAGCCTTTAAAGACTTTTGGAGCTTGTTTGACGGACACCTTGGGTACACCTCATCGGGGGAGCACGTAATCAACACGGGTGATGCGAAACCAGTTCATCTCCCGGCTCCCGCCATACCGGACCTCACCAGCTAATAAACGAATCATCGCAGATCAGATTCAGATGATGCTGGAAGGGAACATCATCGAACCTTCTTCCAGTCCTTGGCTGCACCTGTAGTAATTGTCAAGAAGCCATGTGGAGACCAAAGGTTTTGCGTAGACTACAGAGGTCTTAGTCACCTGACAATTAAGGATTCGTACCCACTGCTCACTCCGGATGGTATTTCTCCTGATCTGAGAAAGGTGGAAGCGGTTCAGAACATCGAAACAAGTGAGAGGATTTCTCGGCCTCACAAGCTAGTACAGACGATTCAATCCAAATTTTGCACAAAAAGCCAAGCCACTTTTAAAATTCACCAGAAAGGAAACCCTGGGATAACAGTTGTCAGGCTTCGATGGATTACTGGAAAAAATGTCTTGCGTTTTAACCCATTTTTCATCCACACTGACGCTTATGTCTTGGGCCTTGATCTGGCCTTGATGCAGAAGAATGAAATAGGGCGAGATGTGGTTGTAGCTTTCGCGAGCAGGATGTTCAAAGTGGAAAGACCGTACTCAAAAACAGAGAAAGAGTTTTTGGAAGTGATTTGGGCTCTGGAACATTTCAGACCTTACATCGAGGGCCTTCATGTAACCATTTTCACTGACCACAACAGCCTGAGGTGGCTGATGAACCGCCCCAATCCCTCTGGACGACTTGCGAGATGGTCCATGTGCCTACAGGATTTAGATTTTAACATCGTCCACAGGCCGGGTGTTCAGAATAAAGTTCAAGGCGCTCTATCATGCAACCCACTGCCGCATTGCTAGGGCCTTATTGACATTCTTTCCTCGGTCACAATCGCAGAAAGGGCACAGTTGAGGCAGTTACACTGGTGACCCAGTGGTTGGCGGTCTTCTTCGAATCCTTGAAGAGTGCGGTACAGACGAAGAACATGTCATTAATGATGGTGTGCTTTATTTCAGGGACCCTGAGATAACCTGCATTCTCCACCCAATGAAGCAGCTCAAGTTATATGTCCCAACAGTAATTCGATCCACTGTACTCAAATATTATCCTCCCATCCTACAGCTGGCCACCTGGGTGTGACAAAAACACTGGCCAGGCTGAAACAAAGGTTCTTTTGGCCCAAAATGGCGACAGATGTGAAAATATACGTTATATCGTGTCCTGTGTGCCAGTTGACAAAGCCGAGCCAAAGAAAGCCAGCAGGCCTGATGGTTCCCATCAAACCAATGAAACACTGGGAATACACAGGAGTATATTGTGTGGGTCCGCTTCCTCATACTCGTTGACTACTTTTCAAAATGGGTAGAAATGAGTGCAGTGGCGAGTAAGTTTCTGAGAGAGATATTTGACCTCATGTCAGATCGTGGGACCCCGTTTGTGAGCAATGTTTTTGAGCATGTGGTTTTTGCCCTTGGCACTGGACACAAGCGGACGCCCTGAGAGGGTAAACCACACACTTACACGGCCATACATGCACAGGTGGAGGACAAGCACACTCCGTGGGATAAGCATCTTCCACACATCTGTTTCGCTCTTCGAACTGCTTGCCATGAGAGCACAGCTCAATCTCCAGCAATGTTGTTATATGGCCGTGAATTGGAGTTGCTTGATTTGATATCACAACCAGATACTGCGGGAGTAGATGATCCTGAGGGACCGTATCCTGAGAGTTTGAGAGCTTCCCTGCAGAATACTCACGAACCTCAAGAGCTGCGTAAGTGTGAGCCATACAAGAAAGAAATGGTACTATGACAAGAAGCGATGAACGGTGTCCTATGCTGTGGATGACTTGGTCTTGGAGTTAAGACCCACCCCAAATCTGATGCTGATGCAAGCTTTACAGCCCCAGTTGGCCCCAGTTTATGCCGGACCATTTCGTGTTTCTAAGAAACTGTCGATTACAGACTTTCCAACACTGAGAATGGAGAAGATGCTGGCATGTTTCATGTAGTGAATCTGCAGCCGTTTCATTCATGGGACACGGCCATGCCCACAACCAGTTCCTATGGTGAGATGTTGAGTCGTCTCCACTTTTGGATGAGGACTTTGATGCCCGAACAGACAGAGAGGAATCTGTTAATGCTGCCAGAGGGTTGATGCTGACTACTCAAACAAACATTTGAATCGACACTGTCCTGAACACTCACTTGACCTTGCTCCTGACAGTGACTTGACATCTGAGGCCGAATGACAGACGAATGTTGCTTAAAAGTGTTAATTGTTATTGTTCTTGCATGTTCATTGTTCTCATTTAAAATTGAGTGTTTCATTTTTTGTGTTGTGGTCATACTTTTCTTAAGTGTTACTGAACTAATGTCGCTGTGCAAGCATGTATGCTTGTCCTGTCTGTACAGACCTATACACCATTCTGACTTGTTAACATTTACATGTAGAAGTGCAAATATGTTGGCTCGTAAATTGTATGTCGATTGGGTGATTCAAGAAATACAATCATAATGGTCTTAAATGATCCGACATTAAGTGGGACAAGCTATTCCTCCGGGTTCTGGAAGCACTGGAACTCAAGTTTGTATGTTCCTAAATAATGTTTGTTGTATGTAAATCTATGGTTGTATGTTATTCTTTTCCTTCTGTTTCTTTTGCTCTGTGGTGTGGACCTAAGGGTCTGGAGTACAGAACTCCCACTGAGCGATCGGACACGACGTGTCACTCTGTGTCTATGGAAGAGCGCTTTACATGATAAGTGTTAGACTTCCGTGTGTGTGTGTGTGTGTGTGTGTAGGTTTGGGTGTCGCCACTCTGTGTGTGGGTCTGCTGGTCCGTGTGTTGGTGACGTTCTGTGTGGTTCTGTTTGCTGGTTTTAATATAAAGGAGAAGATCTTCATATCTCTGGCCTGGATGCCCAAAGCTACAGTACAAGTGAGCCTTGATGAAAACTTTATTGAAATCTTCTTTTCTTTGCTCTATTTACAGAGAACTTATCGACATGTTTTTGAATCCATCATCCAAACAGGAAATTACATCATTGCTTCCATCTGTTGCACTATCCTGCGTGTTTGTGTGTGTGTGCGTGTGTGTGTGTGTGTGTGTGTGTGTGCGTATGCGTGCGTCTGCGTGCGTGTGTGTGTGCGCTTGTGCGCGCGTGTGTGTGTGTGCGTGCGTGCGTGTGTGTGTGTGTGTGTGTCTGTGTGCGTGCGTGTGTGTGTGTGTGTGTGTGTGTGTGTGTTCAGGCAGCTCTGGGCTCCACGGCGTTGGATATGGCCCGCAGTGCTGGAGACGAGCAGCTTCAGAAATATGGCATGGATGTTCTGACGGTGGCGGTTCTTGCGATTCTCTTCACGGCGCCGGTTGGAGCGCTTGCCATCGGCCTGACCGGACCCAAACTACTGCAGCGGAACACACACACACGGGGTGAGCTACACACACACTGCAGAACACACACACACACACGGGGTGAGCTACACACACACTGCAGAACACACACACACACACGGGGTGAGCTATACACACACTGCAGAACACACACACGGGGTGAGCTAGAGTTACGTAGAGTTAAGCAGAGTTAAGTAGAGTTACGTAGAGTTAAGTAGAGTTAAGTACAGTTACGTAGAGTTAAGTAGAGTTAAGTAGAGTTAAGTAGAGTTACGTAGAGTTACGTAGAGTTAAGTAGAGTTACGTAGAGTTACGTAGAGTTAAGTAGAGTTACGTAGAGTTACGTAGAGTTAAGTAGAGTTAAGTAAAGTTACGTAGAGTTACGTAGAGTTACGTAGAGTTAAGTAGAGTTAAGTAGAGTTAAATAGAGTTACATAGAGTTACAGTTAAGTAGAGTTAAGTAGAGTTAAGTAGTTAAGTAGAGTTACGTAGAGGTTACGTAGAGTTACGTAGAGTTACGTAGAGTTACGTAGAGTTAAGTAGAGTTAAGTAGAGTTACGTAGAGTTACGTAGAGTTAAGTAGAGTTAAGTAGAGTTACGTAGAGTTACAGTTAAGTAGAGTTACGTAGAGTTACGTAGAGTTAAATAGTTACGTAGAGTTAAGTAGAGTTAAGTAGAGTTAAGTAGAGTTACGTAGTTAAGTAGAGTTACGTAGAGTTACGTAGTTAAGTAGAGTTACGTAGAGTTACGTAGAGTTACGTAGAGTTACGTAGAGTTACGTAGAGTTACGTAGAGTTACGTAGAGTTACGTAGAGTTAAATAGTTACGTAGAGTTATGTAGAGTTACGTAGAGTTAAGTAGAGTTAAGTAGAGTTAAGTAGAGTTAAGTAGAGTTAAGTAGATTTAAGTAGAGTTACGTAGAGTTATGTAGAGTTAAGTAGAGTTACGTAGAGTTAAGTAGAGTTACGTAGAGTTACGTAGAGTTACGTAGAGTTACGTAGAGTTACGTAGAGTTACGTAGAGTTAAGTAGAGTTAAGTAAAGTTAAGTAAAGTTACGTAGAGTTACGTAGAGTTACGTAGAGTTAAGTAGAGTTAAATAGAGTTACATAGAGTTACATAGAGTTACAGTTAAGTAGAGTTAAGTAGAGTTAAGTAGTTAAGTAGAGTTACGTAGAGGTTACGTAGAGTTACGTAGAGTTACGTAGAGTTACGTAGAGTTAAGTAGAGTTAAGTAGAGTTACGTAGAGTTACGTAGAGTTACGTAGAGTTAAGTAGAGTTAAGTAGAGTTAAGTAGAGTTAAGTAGAGTTACGTAGAGTTACGTAGAGTTACAGTTAAGTAGAGTTACGTAGAGTTACATAGTTATGTAGAGTTACGTAGAGTTACGTAGAGTTACGTAGAGTTACGTAGAGTTACGTAGAGTTAAGTAGAGTTAAGTAGAGTTACGTAGTTAAGTAGAGTTACGTAGAATTACGTAGAGTTACGTAGAGTTAAGTAAAGTTACGTAGAGTTAAGTAGAGTTAAGTAGAGTTACGTAGTTAAGTAGAGTTACGTAGAATTACGTAGAGTTACGTAGTTAAGTAGAGTTACGTAGAGTTACGTAGAGTTACGTAGAGTTACGTAGAGTTACGTAGAGTTACGTAGAGTTACGTAGAGTTACGTAGAGTTAAATAGTTACGTAGAGTTACGTAGAGGTTAGTAGAGTTAAGTAGAGTTAAGTAGAGTTAAGTAGAGTTAAGTAGAGTTAAGTAGAGTTACGTAGAGTTAAGTAGAGTTACGTAGAGTTACGTAGAGTTAAGTAGAGTTACGGAGTTACGTAGAGTTACGTAGAGTTACGTAGAGTTACGTAGTTAAGTAGAGTTACGTAGAGTTACGTAGAGTCAAATAGAGTTACGTAGAGTTACGTAGAGTTACAGTTAAGTAGAGTTAAGTAGAGTTAAGTAGAGTTAAGTAGAGTTAAGTAGAGTTAAGTAGAGTTACGTAGAGTTACGTAGAGTTAAGTAGAGTTAAGTAGAGTTACGTAGAGTTACGTAGAGTTAAGTAGTTACGTAGTTAAGTAGAGTTAAGTAGAGTTACGTAGATTTACGTAGAGTTAAGTAGAGTTAAGTAGAGTTAAGTAGAGTTAAGTAGAGTTACGTAGAGTTAAGTAGAGTTACGTAGAGTTAAATAGAGTTACATAGAGTTACATAGAGTTACAGTTAAGTAGAGTTAAGTAGAGTTAAGTAGTTAAGTAGAGTTACGTAGAGGTTACGTAGAGTTACGTAGAGTTACGTAGAGTTAAGTAGAGTTAAGTAGAGTTAAGTAGAGTTACGTAGAGTTACGTAGAGTTACGTAGAGTTAAGTAGAGTTAAGTAGAGTTACGTAGAGTTACAGTTAAGTAGAGTTACGTAGAGTTAAATAGTTACGTAGAGTTACGTAGAGTTACGTAGAGTTACGTAGAGTTACGTAGAGTTAAGTAAAGTTACGTAGAGTTAAGTAGAGTTAAGTAGAGTTAAGTAGAGTTACGTAGTTAAGTAGAGTTACGTAGAATTACGTAGAGTTACGTAGAGTTAAGTAAAGTTACGTAGAGTTAAGTAGAGTTAAGTAGAGTTACGTAGTTAAGTAGAGTTACGTAGAATTACGTAGAGTTACGTAGTTAAGTAGAGTTACGTAGAGTTAAGCAGAGTTAC
The DNA here is from genome assembly GCF_029890125.1 of Rhinichthys klamathensis goyatoka. Taxonomy (NCBI): domain Eukaryota; kingdom Metazoa; phylum Chordata; class Actinopteri; order Cypriniformes; family Leuciscidae; genus Rhinichthys; species Rhinichthys klamathensis. The sequence goes on along the minus strand of NW_026607266.1, from coordinate 52,824 downwards.
GTAGAGTTACGTAGAGTTACGTAGAGTTACCTAGAGTTACGTAGAGTTACGTAGAGTTAAATACTTACGTAGAGTTACGTAGAGGTTAGTAGAGTTAAGTAGAGTTAAGTAGAGTTAAGTAGAGTTAAGTAGAGTTACGTAGAGTTACGTAGAGTTAAGTAGAGTTACGTAGAGTTACGTAGAGTTAAGTAGAGTTACGGAGTTACGTAGAGTTACGTAGAGTTACGTAGAGTTACGTAGAGTTACGTAGTTAAGTAGAGTTACGTAGAGTTACGTAGAGTCAAATAGAGTTACGTAGAGTTACGTAGAGTTACAGTTAAGTAG
>NW_026607266.1:27500-47500 GCF_029890125.1 Rhinichthys klamathensis goyatoka | reverse complement strand
TCATCATCATCCTCTTCATCATCATCATCATCATCCTCTTCATCATCATCCTCATCCTCATCATTTTCATCTTCATCATCATCATCATCCTCTTCATCATCATCATCCTCTTCATCATCATCATCCTCATCATCATCCTCATCCTCTTCGTCATCATCCTCATCATTTTCATCTTCATCATCATCATTATCCTCCTCTTCATCATCATCATCATCATCCTCTTCATCATCCTCCTCATCATCATCCTTATCCTCTTCATCATCCTCAAGTCAAGTTACCTTTATTTATATAGCGCTTTTTACACTGCAGATTGTATCAAAGCAGCTTCACAGTGATAACATGGAAATAATACAACAAAGTTTGTTTCTAGAAGAAAATTGCGTCATCGTCCACCTGAAGTAAGGCAGATCAATAATATAGTTGAATATTAAATGTCCCCAACTAAGCAGCCAAAAGCCAAGGCAACAGTGGAGGAACCCAAACTCCATCAGGGACAGAATGGAGAATAAACCCTTGGGAGAACCCAGACTCAGTCTCAGTTCTCCTCTGGCCAACGAGAGAACAGTGTATGATTAAGAATTAGGCAGCATTACAGGTCAGAGGTCAGATTGGATCAGAATATTATCCAGTTCATCTGGTTGGAGGTCGGAGTCACGCCGGGATGGAGACGAGTTTGTTGAGGTGTCCATGAGCCTTCACAGCGCTGATGAGGCTGGCACTGCAGGGATGCGTTGTGGACGTGTCCAGGCACAGGTCCACCGGCTGATCTGGATACGGCCCGGATCCGGCTGACTACAGTTAACCTCGGAATAAATGGAAAGACTAACATTAGCGTAGATGCCATTCTTCTTAGGATGTAGCGAGTACATCAGGTGTTATAGGAAGTGTTCCCGGTTCCGGCTGACCTGATCTATGCAGCCTAATAATCATTTAACTGATTTGAATAATAGGAATGAATAGTGTGTTATGTGTATGCCAGGTCAAAGAGATGTGTTTTTAGTTTAGCTTTGAACTGACAGAGTGTGTCTGCTTCCCGGACAATGGTGGGAAGACTGTTCCAGAGTTTTGGTGCTAAATAGGAAAAGGATCTCCCGCCAGCAGTCGATTTAGATATTCTAGGTATTATCAACTGGCCGGAGTTTTGAGATCGCAATAGACGTGAAGGACTATAATGCGTTAAGAGCTCGCTCAAGTACTAGGAGCTAAACCATTTAGTGCTTTGTAAGTAATCAGCAATATTTAAAAATGTATACGATGTTTAATAGGGAGCCAATGCAGTGTTGACAGAACCGGGCTAATATGGTCATATTTCCTGGTTCTGGTAAGAACTCGAGCGGCTGCGTTTTGGACCAGCTGGAGTTTGTTTATTAAGCGTGCAGGGCAACCACCCAGTAGAGCATTACAGTAATCTAGCCTTGAGCTCATGAACGCATGAACTAATTGTTCTGCATTTGTCAGTGAGAGCATATGGCGTAATTTAGATTTGTTTTTAAGATGGAAAAATGCAGTTTTACAGATACTAGACACGTGACTTTCAAATGAAAGATTGCTATCAAAGAGCACACACACACACACACACACACACCCAGGTTCCTAACCGACGACGAAGACTTGACAGAGCCATCAAGTGTTAGACAGTATTTCTAGGTTATTCCGTGAGGACGTTTTTTGTCCAGTAATTAGAATCTCTGTTTTTTTTCAGAATTTAGTAGTAGGAAATTACTAGTCATCCAGTTTTTTATATCGGCTATGCATTCCGTTAATTTAGTGAATTGGTAAGTTTCGTCGGGGCGTGAAGAAATATAGAGCTGAGTATCATCAGCATAACAGTGAAAACTAATGCCATGCTTCCTAATGATATCTCCTAATGGTAGCATGTACAGAGTGTGTGTGTGTGTGTGTGTGTGTTGCATGTACAGAGTGTGTGTGTGTGTAGCATGTACAGTGTGTGTCTGTGTGTAGCATGTACAGTGTGTGTGTGTGTGTGTTTGTGTGTGTGTGTGTGTGTGTAGCATGTTCAGAGTGTGTGTGAGTGAGTGTGTGTGTGTGTGTGTGTGTGTGTATGTGTGTGTATGTGTGGGGGGGGGGGCATGTACAGAGTGAACAGCAGCGGTCCTAGTACTGAGCCTTGTGGTACGCCATACTGAACTTGTGATCGATAAGACATCTCTTCATTTACTGCTACAAACTGATAACGGTCAGTTAAGTATGATTTAATCCATGCTAAAGCAATTCCACTAATGCCAACATAATTTTTGAGTCTATTTAAAGAATGTTGTGGTCAATTGTGTCAAATGCAGCACTAAGATCGAGTAACACTAATAGAGAAGCTAGACTAAAAACACATCTCTTTGACCTAGCATACACATAATACATTATAGACTTCTATAAATTCAATGTTAGGCTGCATAGATTAGGTCAGCCGGAACTGGGAACACTTCCCTTAAATCCTGATGTACTCGTTACATCATAAGAAGAATGGCATCTACGCTAACTTTAGTGTCTTTGTTTATCCCGAGGTTTTCCCACAGCCTGCCGGATCCAGGCCGTGTCCAGATCTGACGAAGGAGATTCGCCTAGACCCGATGACAATGCAGTGCTGAAGTATCCACTATCCTCTCCCTATGGAGGATCCCTTTCCCACTCTACAGATAAAGCGCTGTGAATTCCGGCTCGCGTACCCCGAAGTGATAAAATAAAATTCTGTATCAAATTTATAGGCAAGACAAGTAGTTTGTTTAGGCATGGTTGGTAGGGAAATTACAAACCTGCGCACACATATTCAAACGAATATAACTATAGAATCAATGTTTAATGCGCATGTGAACGCCATCAGGTCACAGGTTCGCGTTTAAAGTCTGTTTAGAGAGAACGCCGTCGTCTTAGTGGCCCCTAATGTAATAACAAATGATAATTTTGCTGGAAGTGAATCAATCAAAACCAACTTTAGCTGGAAATAACATTATTCAAAAATCGCTATAAAGCCAAAACAATCTCTGTTACCGTAAATTGTATGTTTATCTCTGTAAAGCTGCTTTGAAACAATCTCCATTGTTAAAAGGCGCTATATAAATGAAGATGACTTGAGAGATACAACCACGATCGGATGATAAGAGCAGATCATGTGTGACTCTGATGAGAGCGGTCTCAGTGCTATGGTACGGTCTAAATCCGGACTGGAAATCCTCTCAGATATCATTTCTTTCTAGAAAGGAACACAGTTGTGAGGATACTGCCTTTTTCCAGTATCTTTGACAGAAAAGGCAGATTCGAGATCGGCCTGTAATTGACTAATTCTGTAGGATCAAGTTGTGGTTTTTTAATAAGCGGTTTAATCATAGCCAGCTTAAAAGTTTTTGGTACGTATCCTAATAACAAAGACGAATTAATGATATTAATGATATTAAGAGGATCTATGACCTCTGGAAACATCTCTTTCAGTAGCTTAGTCGGTATAGGGTCTAACATACATGTTGTCGATTTAGATGATTTAACGAGTTTAGAAAATACGTCCTCTCCTATGGCAACAAATGAATCAAATTTTTCCTCAGGGAGACTAATGCACTCCCTGATGCGATACTGTAGTGGACGGTTGCATAGTTATCAGTTTCTCCCTGATATTATTAATCTTATAAGTAAAGAAGTTCATAAAGTCATCACTGCTGTGCTGCTTGGAAACTTTAGTTTAGCAACTGTTTCAAATAAATACCTAGGATTATATTTATTTTCTTCTAATAGGGATGAAAAATAAGCAGATCTAGCAGCTTTTAAAGCCTCTCTGTAAGCAATCGAGCTCTCCTTCCATGAAATGCGAAATACCTCTAGTTAAGTTTCTTCCAGTTGCGCTCCAGAAGGCTGTTCTCTTAAGGGCCCGTGTGTGTGTGTGTGTGTGTGTGTGTGTGTGTGTGTGTGTGTGTGTGTGTGCTCGCTGTACCACGGCATTGGACTATTTTCTTTAATCTTCTTTAAGCGCAACGGAGCAACTGTGTCTAAAGTGCTGGAAAAGAGAGAGTTAAAAGTTTCTGTTGCAATATCGAGTTCTTCTAAGCTATCCGGGATGCTGAGATGATGAAACTGATTAGGAAGATTATTGATAAAGCAATCTTTAGTGGCAGAAGTGATAGGTCTAACATGTTTATAACACGGAGTCGGCTTTGCAGCCTTGGCTAAATGTAATTTACACGAGACTAGATAATGATCTGAGATGTCATCGCTCTGCTGCAGAATTTCAACAGCATCAACATCTATTCCATGTGATAATATTAGATCTAGAGTATGATTATGACAATGAGTGGATCCTGACACGTGTTGTCTAACTCCAATTGAGTTAAGAATGTCTTTAAATGCCAATCCCAATGCATCTTTTTCATTATCTACATGTATATTAAAATCACCAACAATTAGTACTTTATCTGCAGCCAATACTAAATCTGATAGAAAGTCAGCAGATTCTTTGATAAAGTCTGTCTGGTGCCCTGGTGGCCGGTATACAGTAGCCAGCACAAATCTCAGACGGGATTCCTCATTTACACTATATATTGTTACATTAAGCACCAACACTTCAAAATAATTATAGCCTATTTGAAACTAGATTTCTGAGTATTACTGAAGATATTGTTATAAATTACAGCAACACCTCCCCCTTTGCCTTTCAGATGAGGTTCATGTTTATAACAGTAGTCTTGTGGGGTTGACTCATTTAAATTAATGTAATCGTTTGGTTTTAGCCAGGTTTCTGTCAAACACAGCACATCTAGATTATAATCTGAAATCATATCATTAACAATAAGTACCTCATCATCATCATCACCATCATCACCATCATCATCGTCATCATCATCCTCTTTGTTATCCTCATCATCATCATCAGCAGTGTGTGGACAGCAGATCACACACATCCAGGTTAGATTGTTTCGTCACACATATAAAAGAGAACATGTGACATTCAGGCTGTCCATAAGGTTAAAATAATTTTAATAATGAATCACAATTAATTGTTGCACTTTTAAACGTGTCTGTGTTCATGTGTCTGATCTGAGATCAGCTGAGAGCTCACAGTAACACAATCTCTGATGGTCAAATCAAGTCATACACACACACACACACACACACACAGAGAGAGAGAGACTCATAGGCTACTGTGTGTGTGTGAAACAGGGAGTGACTGCAGTAACACTTCACACAATACAACATTACACACTAGTGAAACTCACTTTACACACAGCGACTCTCTCTCTCTCTCTCTCTCTCTCTCTCTCTCTCTCTCTCTCTCTCTCTCTCTCTCTCTCTCTCTCTCTCTCTCTCTCTCTGTCTGTGTCTCTCCCTCTCTCTCTCTTTGATGAGTTTCTGTGTGTGTGTGTGTGTGTGTGTGTGTGTGTGTGTGTGTGTGTGTGTGTGTGTGTGTGTGTGTGTGGTTCTCGTGTTACCGTCAGCTCCGCTACTGTCTCTCATCTCACCTGAGAGCGCGAGCTAATGGAGCTTTAACGCGCGTGAACAATAGCGCGCGGAGGGTGTAAAAGCTCGCGGGAGCGCGTGAGGAGATTCACACCCCGATCACAGCGTGAGAAACACAGTCATAAACACAGAGACTCTTTATAGTCAAACAACCTTATAACCTTTCATATGGAGGCCCATATACGCCACACGAAAAAGGATTTTGTAAATCAATATCAAAATATGATATGAAAGACGTAATTATAACATAAAAGTCGAAATTATGACATAACAAGTCTAGTTTATGTCATAAAAGTCGACATTATGACAGTGAGTAAGAAATATACACAGTAAATTGCGTATTTTTAACTAATTATTTCAATTTCATGTAATAATTTCGAATTTTATGTCATTCATCAGTTTCAGACGTATGTGGCCGGAACCCGCAAAATGAATGAATAAAGAAATGAAAAGATAAATAAATAAATACACGTTAAAGGGGACATAAATTCATTTTAAAATAAATAAATAAAATAATAAATAAAGGGAAAAACGTATACAACAATAAATTCAGGATTAAATTTAATTCCTATGACAATTTTGCTATTATTACGTTTATTTATTTATTAAAACTTAAGCCGGTTTGAGCCTTCATCTATACGAACAAAAATGTGATGAGATCAGTTTAATAAAATAAAATACTGGCCAGATATTATTGCCAATCCACATAAAAGCGCGCTCATGTTTCGTCTGGACAGACTGGCCGATGGACCAATGAGCGCCGGTCCTGCCCTGCGGTGGGCGGGGCTTGCTGCAGTCCAGGCTCGGGTTCGCGCGCCTCGCGTTCAGTCCTGAGAGAAAGTTCGCGTCGGCCGAAACTCCGAGTTTCGTGGAATAGTTCTTTAATTGTTGATGTCGATGGGACTTTTCGGTTCAAACGCAGCGAGGAGTGGATTATAAACGACTTTAAACGGACGCACTGCTGGGATTAGAGTTTTTCCATGGCAGGATAGTGGACGCGCACTCACACGGACGCGCATATCGCAGGATTGTGTTTCAGCCGATTTGAGCAGAATCTCAATTTCTGATCTGGATCTGATCCCGTTTGGGTTTAAGATACCGATGACGTTTTATCCTAATATGTGCCTAATATATCCCAACTCTGAAGTGGACAGAGATTAGTTCTGGATAAGTTTATTGCCGAAAGTTTTTCATGAGCTGCATAACTTTTAAAGAAATATTTATATTTAACGTTAACGTTAGCTGAAGTGTTGGTCATATTCGATAAACTGAAGAGATTTATGATTGAGTCTAATGAGCTGACTGGAGTTTGAGATGGATCATGTTTTCTGGATCGGTTCTCTCTCCTGGTTCTGGTTCGTGTTGACTGGACTCATCACAGCAGAGGAAGGTAATGAGCATTATTATAATTGTCTATATTGTGTTATTATTGTAATGTGGAGCGGTTTCATGAAAACAAATACAATTCTGTCTAACTAACGTTACATCATCAGTGACCAGTTGCTCAAACTAGTGTTAAAGTTATACCTATAGGCTACTCATAATAATAATAATAATAATAATACTCGTCATAACGTTCTGAAGTCAGTTAAAGTATATCTAAGTCTTATTATAATTGTGAAGATTACAGCTGCTAGTTCTGAAGACACGATATTAACATATTGACTAACATCACTTTATATTCTGGTAAATTAATCGCATGTGGAATTATACATTAAAGTTGTATCTGTCAACATTAGTTTCTGCACTGTGAAGTAACATGACCATTTTATAATAGTTTGTTCATTGAATGTTCGTTTTTTGAACCAACAAATGAGATCTAAAGGTTTAACGAATTATAATAATCTGTCATTATTAATAATTATAATAATCTGTCTGGTAAAACATGTAAAGATTCAGTTCACAGCAACTGGCGAATGTTCTTTCTAATTATATAGTGAATGAAGTTTGTGAATAAACGAACACGTTATTAAAGATCAACATTTCTGAGCTTCTGAAAAGTGAAGCTTCTTTATTGTCATCGATGTCTTAACATCTTTACATTCCATCAAACAGCGGAGAATAGAGAATAGTGGGGAAAAGTCCTAGATTATTAAACTGTTCCTCACACAAAGAAAAACAGAAGTTAGTTTACCCCTCTGCTGGGCGGTGTGACGAAACACGGGGGGAAGATTATTATTATTATTTTAAATAATTTTTCACTTCATCGGATTGGTACGAAATTTGGTAAAGGTTTTGGCACTTGCTGTGTGAACACACACACACACACACTCACACGTTCGGTACTGGAACACACTCTCACTGAAAACTCATTTTTTGAGATATCAAATTTGGAACACAATTTTTTTTTTAGATTTATTAGCTTTTATTTTCTCTCAGTTTTAGAGTAAAACGTGTTTTGGAAAATAATATTTCATATACAAATAGAAATTTTGTGCGTTTTAAAAAAATAACTTTTAAGATTAAGATTTTTTAAAACTTTTTTAAGTCAATAATCTGCCAGGTGTCGTGTTTAAGAGAGACTTCAGGCTAAAGCATTGGAGATGTATGACCGTTAGAGTTGTGTATTTGCTCAAACATAACAATATTAATAATGTTTACGCTTCTGGGAACTCAGAGCTTTCCTGGGGGATCTGGAGGAACATCAGACGGGAGAAAGGGAATAAATGGATTAACAACTGATGATTCGGGACCATAAAATCCCCTAAAATAAATAATGTTAAATTATAAAACATTATCGAATTAAAATATAGCACAATCATTTCATTGACATTAGCAGATGTGGGAATAGTTGCCCAGCGCCAGCGGTCTAGGGGACGACCCCGAGAGGCTGTGTGTGTGTGTGTGTGTGTGTGTGGACCCACATCAGGACCGTCAGCTACGAGTGTGTGTGTGTGTGTGTGTGTGTGTGTGTGTGTGTGTGTGTGTGAGAGAGAGTGAGTGTGTGTGTGAGCCGGAGACACGCCGCTGAGAACACACACATCAGGACCGTCAGCTACGAGTGTGTGTGTGTGTGTGAGTGTGTGTGATTGATTGAGTGTGTATAAGAGAGTGTGTGTGTGTGTGTGTGAGAGAGAGTGTGTCAGGGATTCGTTCCACGTTTCATGGCGCTCCAGGATTCCGGCAAGAACACCATCAGTGTCCGATCCAATCACTCACACACACACACACACACACACACACACACACACACACACACACACACACACACACACACACACACACACACACACACACACACACACTCTCTCTTACACACACTCAATCAATCACACACACTCAATCACACACACACACACACACACTCAATCAATCACACACACTCAATCACACACACACACACACACACACACACACACGCACACACACACACACACACACACACGCACACACACACACACACTCAATCACACTCACACACACACACACTCAATCACACTCACACACACACACACTCAATCACACACACTCAATCACACACACACTCAATCACACTCACACACACACTCAATCACACACACACACACACACACACACACTCGTTCACATGTGTGCACTCCATCACAGGCGTCTACTGTTTCTGGATTATACGTTATAATGACGCTTTAAAACAGATCCAGGAACTGCACAAACAGTGTTTACTGTACTTCTTCTGCTGAAGTTTCTCACACTGTCCAGCAGAGAGAGAGTCTAGATCAGGGCGAGCGACGTCCCTCTCAGCTCACACACCCACACACACACACACCAGTCTTTGAGGATCTTACACGTGTGTGTGACAGGAAGAGGCCATAAACCAGCCGAACGTCAGGAGGAGTGTGTGTGTGTGTGTGTGTGTGTGGAAAACTCATCTGATGAGCTCATGCTCCTCGATCAGGAGTGTGTTCCTGAAGTTAACCAGCTGTGTGTGTGTGTGTGTGTGTGTGTTAATCTCAGTATTGTTGGAGAACAATAGAAGCTTACGGCTCAGCTCTGCTCCTCTAAGGCCTGAGGAGATCCAGTATGGGGAACTCTAGAGACGGGGTAAAACACGGTGTGTGTGTGTGTGTGAGTGAGTGTGTGTGTGAGAGAGAGAGTGTGTGAGAGAGAGAGTGTGTGAGAGAGTGTGTGTGTGTGTGTGTGTGTGAGGGGATCTCGGTGTCCATAAATCCCATTAAACTGAGTGTTGTGCTCAGTGAGAGCTAAAGGAGATTAGCATCGGCGGTGACCTCTGACCCCTCAATCTTTCTCTCTTTAAGGGCTTTTCTCCACTCTTCTCGACTCGGTGTAAGTGGATTAACACTTAAAGAACCCTTTTCTGTTCACACACACACACACTCACACACACACACACACATACACACACACACACACACACACACACACACACAGTCGGCTTCAGATCCACTTCACACTGTTCACTGGAATATTGAGTTATTGATTATTAACTCTTTCCCTGCCAGCGTTTTTGATCATTTCCACAAACGAGTGTTCAAACGAGCCGTTTTATTGGTTGGCGCCTAGCCAATGAACTGGGACGTGATGATGTCACGAAACCCTCGTCCTCGTGGACGCTCTGAAACGCTAGCATGGCTTAATGCATTAGACCGATATTAAAATAAATAAATTATATTGATATTAATTTATACTAAATTGGTCCCTATGCAAACTCACTTTATGTGTGTGTGTGTGTGTAAGTGAGTGAGTGTGTGTGTAAGTGAGTGTGTGTGTGAATGGATGCTTGTAGCTGCGCGAGTGTTAGTTTTGGAGAGCTTGTCAAGCTCGTTAGTGTAATTAAACTGAGAACCTCTAGAATTAATTAACCCGGCCTCAGCCAATCACATGCTCCATTACCTCTCGTCCAATCAGCTGCCAGATGGGAGGAGCTCTAGAGCAATTATATTTGCTAGCATATAGCTTTAGCTGGCACAGATCAATAACTGTCCTAACAGACTTCATGTCCTCGTAAACCGGCCTAGAACACGAACTAAGCTTGTTTCTTAATGTTGAAATGCAGAGAGTTTCCTGTGGAGTCAGTCAGCTTTATTTACCCAGCGCTGTACAGCACAGAGTGTGTGTGTCCGCAGCACAGAGTGTGTGTGTCCGCAGCACAGAGTGTGTGTGTCCGCAGCACAGAGATAACAGGAGAATACTGTGTGTGTGTGTCCAGGAGAGAAGAGTCACAGTCCAGCTTAAGTCAGATCAGTGACGTCTCATTTCTGGTGTAAAAAAGTTATCAGTTTAGTTCATTTATATATGCACTGAACAAAATTATAAACGCAACAGTTTTGTTTTTGCCCCCATTTTTCATGAGCTGAACTCAACGATCTAAGGCTTCTTCTATGTACACAAAAGGCCCATTTCTCTCAAATATTGTCCTCAGATCTGTCCAAATCTGTGTTAGTGAGCACTTCTCCTGTGCCGAGATCATCCGTCCCCCTCACAGGTGTGCGTATCAAGATGCTGATACACAGCAGGATTACTGCACAGGTGTGCCTTAGGCTGCCACAGTAAAAGGCCTCTCTAAACTGTGCCGTTTCACAGTCGATGGCGTCTGGCGCTCTGGAGAGCTGTCCACATCCAGTCGTAGCGGTGAGCGGCTCTTCTGCCTCCGCTATATCTGCTATAACTGTGCAGTTTCACAGTCGATGGCGTCTGGCGCTCTGGAGAGCTGTCCACATCCAGTCGTAGCGGTGAGCGGCTCTTCTGCCTCCGCTATATCTGCTATAACTGTGCAGTTTCACAGTCGATGGCGTCTGGCGCTCTGGAGAGCTGTCCACATCCAGTCGTAGCGGTGAGCGGCTCTTCTGCCTCCGCTATATCTGCTATAACTGTGCAGTTTCACAGTCGATGGTGTCTGGCGCTCTGGAGAGCTGTCCACATCCAGTCGTAGCGGTGAGCGGCTCTTCTGCCTCCGCTATATCTGCTATAACTGTGCAGGTTCACAGTCGATGGCGTCTGGCGCTCTGGAGAGCTGTCCACATCCAGTCGTAGCGGTGAGCGGCTCTTCTGCCTCCGCTATATCTGCTATAACTGTGCAGTTTCACAGTCGATGGCGTCTGGCGCTCTGGAGAGCTGTCCACATCCAGTCGTAGCGGTGAGCGGCTCTTCTGCCTCCGCTATATCTGCTATAACTGTGCGGTTTCACAGTCGATGGCGTCTGGCGCTCTGGAGAGCTGTCCACATCCAGTCGTAGCGGTGAGCGGCTCTTCTGCCTCCGCTATATCTGCTATAACTGTGCAGTTTCACAGTCGATGGCGTCTGGCGCTCTGGAGAGCTGTCCACATCCAGTCGTAGCGGTGAGCGGCTCTTCTGCCTCCGCTATATCTGCTATAACTGTGCAGTTTCACAGTCGATGGCGTCTGGCGCTCTGGAGAGCTGTCCACATCCAGTCGTAGCGGTGAGCGGCTCTTCTGCCTCCGCTATATCTGCTATAACTGTGCAGTTTCACAGTCGATGGTGTCTGGCGCTCTGGAGAGCTGTCCACATCCAGTCGTAGCGGTGAGCGGCTCTTCTGCCTCCGCTATATCTGCTATAACTGTGCAGTTTCACAGTCGATGGCGTCTGGCGCTCTGGAGAGCTGTCCACATCCAGTCGTAGCGGTGAGCGGCTCTTCTGCCTCCGCTATATCTGCTATAACTGTGCAGTTTCACAGTCGATGGCGTCTGGCGCTCTGGAGAGCTGTCCACATCCAGTCGTAGCGGTGAGCGGCTCTTCTGCCTCCGCTATATCTGCTATAACTGCAGTTTCACAGTCGATGGCGTCTGGCGCTCTGGAGAGCTGTCCACATCCAGTCGTAGCGGTGAGCGGCTCTTCTGCCTCCGCTATATCTGCTATAACTGTGCAGTTTCACAGTCGATGGCGTCTGGCGCTCTGGAGAGCTGTCCACATCCAGTCGTAGCGGTGAGCGGCTCTTCTGCCTCCGCTATATCTGCTATAACTGTGCAGGTTCGCCAGGCCGGGGCGCGTCACTGTAGTTCGAGTGAGACACGAGAAAACTACACATTTGACTGGATGGCTGGATGGACAGCGAGTGTGTGTAGGAAGACTGTTCCCGAGTTCAGGAGTAGAAGAGGATCCACGGCAGTCGAGTGTGATATTCTGTTCTATTCTATTATCCACTGGCCGGACTTTGAGATCGCAATAGACGTGACGGACTACAATGAGTTAAGAGCTCGCTCGAGTACTGGGGTATATGTGTGTATATATTAGGGATGCACCGAATCCAGGATTCAAATTCGGATTCGGACGAATATTGGGCTTTTTAACGGGGTTCGGTTTCTGCCGAACCTCAGAATTTTTTTCCACCGAACCGAACCCTAGGCTTGCACTACGCGCGCTACGTCGATTAAGTCACCGATCAGTGAATGACATCAAAGTACCGCGTGAACGAATAGAGAGCAGACGGCTCCTTATGCTTTTGAATTGCCCTCGCGGTACTTTGATGTCATAAACTCATCTGTCTGTGCAGCGCCGGTTCAAGTCGAACAAGCCTGTAGTGTAACGCGTTGTGTCAGGAAGAAAAATAGGGATAGCTCACAGCTAAAGTTATTGCAGAGGCCAGACAGACTCACGGAGGCGATTGGCATCTCACAACTCGCACTTTATTCCACAATCGAACTTGTGTAACTGTCTGTCACACGTTCTACCGTCCACAGCGTTACTTAACAAAATAAGATAAAAATGAGCATCAAACGTTCAAACAAAGATTCGGTGCATCCCTAGTATATATATATATATATGTGTGTGTGTGTGTGTGTGAGAGAGACAGAGATCTGCTGGATCTTCCTCAAGTTCTCTCTCATTCTGTCAGTCTCACTCTGTAATTATCGATTCGAGTTGATTAGAGGTGTGTGTGTGTGTGTCCAGTATGAGCTGTAATTTTGCTGTTCCGCTCCACGGATACTCAGGAATGAGCAGGAATACTGCCAGCCCTTCTATAGTGTGTGTGTGTGTGTGTGTGTGTGTGTGTGTGTGTGTGTGTGTGTGTGTGTGTGTGTGTGTGTGTAATAAATGAAAATGTCACTCGATCACTTGTTTGGCTCTGAACTGCCTCCTGGGTATCGTTGTGTTTTCACTGAAACAATAGCAGAGACAGACAGAGGGAATGCTGGGACATTTCCCGCTCCTCCCGCGCTCTTCCTCTCCTGCGCCGCCGCTGGACTCGCGCTCGTTAAACTCGCGGCGGTTTGACGTGTCGTTTTTAATCATGACAGATGAAATGGAAAGAGGTTCAGATGTTGAACTGGGCGTTGATTGCTAGCGCTGTGTGTGTGCGCAGCATTAGCCAGAGCTCATCAGACACACACACACACACACACACACACAGATGCAGTAATGCTGCGTTCACACTCACTGTAATCATCAGTTTCCGGCTTGTAAAAATATGTCCTGTAACTACAAGTTTTCTGTAGTGATGTGATGAGAGATCAGAGCTAGAGCTCCAGTGGTCGCTGTCGATCCTCTGCTCAGGGTTATGATGTTGGTTAATGTGTGTTTATGAGGATTTTACTGTCATTAGCAGCAAAACAGCACACAACTCTCCTCATAGAAATGAATAACTTAATAACTAAAGTTCTAGAGCTACTGTTTAACCCCCTCTCTCTCTCTCTCTCTCTCTCTCTCAGAGGTGCTGATGAACACAAAACTAGAAACATCTGATCTGAGATGGACCATCTACCCCAACACTGACCCTGAGGTGACACTCACTCACTCTCTCACTCACTCACTCACACACACACACACACACACACACACACACACACACACACACACACACACTCCTGGAATCTGAGTTTTAATGAGAAACGAGTTCCTCTTCAGTAAATCCCTGCATTTCTGGAGCAAAACATGATTATTTTATAGAGTGTTCTAGTGTTTAAGCCCTAATTAAATAACTGTGTAAAGTAGTAATTTAAAGTTTCCCTGTGGTGATTAATGTTGTTTATGTGTCTGTGGTGTTTTTAATATGCGTTAAGACAATCCATGTGTAAATTCATAAGTCGACAGCAATTTAATTACTTTTCCTTAGAAAAAGTAATGCAAGGAGTTTCTGCAATTTAATTAGTTTCTGTACAGTTACAGTAATTGAGCTAAATACTGTGTATAGACCAATCTCACGGCGACTCGTGTGCGTTTATGAGCTGGATAAACGTCACTGAACTCGAATTAGCCATCTTTGAAATGCGTATGAAATGCCATGAAATCGGACTGCTATAAACCAGTGTCAGGACTATCCTTGTGTTATTCAGCTGGTTAAGGTTGGTATGGGATTTAGAAAGTAATAAGTAATTAAATACTTTCTAGAGAGAGTAATTTGTACTGTAATCTACTTTAGTTACTAGTAATCAACAGTGTAGAGTAACTTACCCAACACTGCTTGTAGCCAATCAGATCAGCGTGTGATCGTCAACCAGTGGATCTCTGAGTGAGTGAGTGAGTGGAGGCGGGGCTCATCTGCATATTCATAGAACCGCGCATACTAAATCAGGCAAGGGTGTCGAGTCACATTCAAGATATTTTAAGGCATGAAAAAGGAAAAAACTTTTAATTTTGTCATTTTTGTGATCAAAGATGAGTTTTAAGAGAGTTAAAGGGATAGTTCACCCAAAACTGAGAATTAGCCCATGATTTACTCCCCCTGAAGCCGTCCTGGTGTGTATGACACTCTCCTCTCAGACGTTTCCTGGCTCTTCCAAGCTTTAAAATGGCAGTGAATGGGGATATTTTTCCATTAAGTGCATCTATCCATGATAAAGTGCTCCACACGGGGTTAATAAAGGCCTTCTGAAGTGAAGCGATGCGCTTGTCTAAAGTAACGAGCTTCCGGCAGACGGCGTGCGCATCGAAGAGTAACGCTGACGATGTGTGGCGTAGATGTGGGAGTAGCGGAAGCTTTGAGCCTCTCGCGGTCGTTTGCCGGAAGCTAGTTATTTTAGTTGATAAAGTTTTAAATATGGATATTTTTCTTAATATAAGGAGATTTTAATGGTGTGTGTGTTTGTGTGTGTCAGTGGGACGAGGTGACGGGGCTGGATGACGAGGGCAACAGCGTGCGCACGTTCCAGATCTGCCCGCTGGAGAGTGTGTCGAGCCACTGGCTGCGCACGAGCTTCATCCCGCGGCGCGGCGCGTCTCAGGTGTACGTGGAGCTGCGCTTCACCATGATGGAGTGCTCCTCCCTGCCCAACGCCTACAGGACCTGCAAGGAGACCTTCAACCTGTACCTGTACCAGAGCGACGAGGACACCGCCACACACACACACCCCGCCTGGATGGAGAACCCCTACAGCAAGGTACACACACACACACTCACTCACTCACTCACTCACTCACTCACTCACTCTCACACACACACACACACACACACACCCCGCTGGATGGAGAACCCCTACAGCAAGGTACACACACACACACACACACACACACCCACTCACTCACTCACTCACTCTCTCACACACACACACACACACACCCACTCACTCACTCACTCACTCTCTCACACACACACTCACACTCACTCACACACACACAGACACACACACTCACAGACACTCACACACTATACACTGATAGTCTCTCAGTTTCACCGAGATGAATGGGGAAGGTTAGGAATAGTTTTGATGCGTTCCCAGTAAGAGCATGATAGCTTGTATATATTTTATATATATTTATATATATATTTATATATATATACACTCACCGGCCACTTTATTAGGTACCCCATGCTAGTAACGGGTTGGACCCCCTTTTGCCTTCAGAACTGCCTCAATTCTTCGTGGCATAGATTCAACAAGGTGCTGGAAGCATTCCTCAGGGAGTTTGGTCCATATTGACATGATGGCATCACACAGTTGCCGCAGATTTGTCGGCTGCACATCCATGATGCGAATCTCCCGTTCCACCACATCCCAAAGATGCTCTATTGGGTTGAGATCTGGTGACTGTGGAGGCCATTTTAGTACAGTGAACTCATTGTCATGTTCAAGAAACCAATTTGAAATGATTAGAGCTTTGTGACATGGTGGAAGTAGCCATCAGAGGATGGGTACATGGTGGCCATAAAGGGATGGACATGGTCAGAAACAATGCTCAGGTAGGCCGTGGCATTTAAACGATGCCCAATTGGCACTAAGGGGCCTAAAGTGTGCCAGGAAAACATCCCCCACACCATTACACCACCACCACCAGCCTGCACAGTGGTAACAAGGCATGATGGTTCCATGTTCTCATTCTGTTTACGCCAAATTCTGACTCTAACATCTGAATGTCTCAACAGAAATCGAGACTCATCAGACCAGGCAACATTTTTCCAGTCTTCAACTGTTCAATTTTGGTGAGCTCTTGCAAATTGTAGCCTCTTTTTCCTATTTGTAGTGGAGATGAGTGGTACCCGGTGGAGTCTTCTGCTGTTGTAGCCCATCCGCCTCAAGGTTGTGCGTGTTGTGGCTTCACAAATGCTTTGCTGCATACCTCGGTTGTAACGAGTGGTTATTTCAGTCACTGTTGCCCTTCTATCAGCTCGAACCAGTCTGGCCATTCTCCTCTGACCTCTGGCATCAACAAGGCATTTCCGCCCACAGAACTGCCGCTCACTGGATGTTTTTTCTTTTTCGGATCATTCTCTGTAAACCCTAGAGATGGTTGTGCGTGAAAATCCCAGTAGATTAGCAGTTTCTGAAATACTCAGACCAGCCCTTCTGGCACCAACAATCATGCCACGTTCAAAGTCACTCAAATCACCTTTCTTCCCCATACTGATGCTCGGTTTGAACTGCAGGAGATTGTCTTGACCATGTCTACATGCCTAAATGCACTGAGTTGCCGCCATGTGATTGGCTGCTTAGAAATTAAGTGTTAACGAGCAGTTGGACAGGTGTACCTAATAAAGTGGCCGGTGAGTGTATATATATATTGCGTTGTTTACGTGGATACGGTGGCGGCTTTGGGGTGTTATAGTTACTGTTATAGTTATTATAGTTAACAATATCGTATTAGTTATTATAGTTAACATCGTTATAGTTATTATAGTTAACATTATCGTATTAGTTATTATAGTTAACATCGTTATAGTTATTATAGTTAACATTATCGTATTAGTTATTATAGTTAACATCGTTATAGTTATTATAGTTAACATTATGGTTATAGTTATGGTTATAGTTATTATAGTTAACATTATCGTTATAGTTACTGTTATAGTTATTATAGTTAACATTATCGTATTAGTTATTATAGTTAACATCGTTATAGTTATTATAGTTAACATTATCGTATTAGTTATTATAGTTAACATCGTTATAGTTATTATAGTTAACAATATCGTATTAGTTATTATAGTTAACATCGTTATAGTTATTATAGTTAACATTATCGTATTAGTTATTATAGTTAACATCGTTATAGTTATTATAGTTAACATTATCGTATTAGTTACGGTTATAGTTATTATAGTTAACATTATCATATTAGTTATTATAGTTAACATCGTTATAGTTATTATAGTTAACATTATCGTATTAGTTATTATAGTTAACATCGTTATAGTTATTATAGTTAACATTATGGTTATAGTTATGGTTATAGTTATTATCGTTAACATTATCGTTATAGTTACTGTTATAGTTATTATAGTTAACATTATCGTTATAGTTACTGTTATAGTTAACATTATCGTATTAGTTATTATAGTTAACATCGTTATAGTTATTATAGTTAACATTATGGTTATAGTTATGGTTATAGTTATTATATTATTATTATTCCCAGTAAGAGCTTGGTAACGTGTGTATGCTGTGTTGTGTAGGTGGACACGGTGGCGGCGGACTTCCTGTTGCGTCGGGGCGGCGAGAGGAAGTCGAACGTGAAGACGGTGCGCGTGGGTCCGCTGGCGAAGAGGGGCTTCTACCTGAGCTTCCAGACCCAGGGCGCGTGCATGGCCCTGCTGGCCGTCAGGGTGTTCCTCAAGAAGTGCCCCCCCGTCACACGGGCCTTCTCCTCCTTCCCAGAGACGCTCCCTCATTCGCTGGTGCAGCAGGCCGGGGGCGTGTGCGTGGAGAACTCCGCCCCCCTGAGTGAAGCTCCGCCCACCATGTTCTGCGGGGAGGATGGGCAGTGGGTGGGGCCTCCGTCATCATCCTGTGCCTGTAGACCTGGACACGAGCCCGTGGACTCCGATCGCTGCAGGGGTGAGTGACATACCTGTCTATCTGTCTGTCTATCTACCTGTCTACCTCTGTCTATCTGTCTGTCTACCTGTCTGTCTATCTACCTGTCTGTCTATCTGTCTATCTATCTACCTGTCTGTCTATCTACCTGTCTGTCTTCCTGTCTGTCTATCTGTCTGTCTTCCTGTCTATCTACCTGTCTATCTGTCTGTCTATCTACCTGTCTATCTGTCTGTCTATCTACCTGTCTACCTCTGTCTATCTGTCTGTCTACCTGTCTGTCTACCTGTCTGTCTATCTACCTGTCTGTCTTCCTGTCTGTCTATCTGTCTGTCTTCCTGTCTATCTACCTGTCTATCTGTCTGTCTGTCTTCCTGTCTATCTACCTGTCTACCTCTGTCTATCTGTCTGTCTACCTGTCTGTCTATCTACCTGTCTGTCTATCTGTCTATCTATCTACCTGTCTGTCTATCTACCTGTCTGTCTTCCTGTCTGTCTATCTGTCTGTCTTCCTGTCTATCTACCTGTCTATCTGTCTGTCTGTCTTCCTGTCTATCTACCTGTCTGTCTTCCTGTCTGTCTGTCTGTCTGTCTGTCTATCTATCTGTCTATCTACCTGTCTATCTGTCTGTCTATCTGTCTGTCTATCTGTCTGTCTATCTGTCTTTCTATCTACCTGTCTATCTACCTGTCTATATATCTGTATGTCTGTCTATCTACCTGTCTATCTACCTGTCTATCTATCTGTCTATCTATCTGTCTGTCTACCTGTCTATCTACCTGTCTATCTGTCTGTCTATCTGTCTGTCTATCTACCTGTCTATCTACCTGTCTGTCTTCCTGTCTGTCTGTCTGTCTGTCTGTTTATCTATCTGTCTATCTACCTGTCTATCTGTCTGTCTATCTGTCTGTCTATCTGTCTGTCTATCTACCTGTCTATCTACCTGTCTATCTACCTGTCTATCTATCTGTATGTCTGTCTGTCTATCTACCTGTCTATCTATCTGTCTATCTATCTGTCTGTCTACCTGTCTGTCTACCTGTCTATCTACCTGTCTATCTACCTGTCTATCTGTCTGTCTATCTACCTGTCTGTCTGTCTATCTACCTGTCTATCTACCTGTCTATCTGTCTGTCTGTCTATCTACCTGTCTATCTACCTGTCTATCTACCTGTCTATCTGTCTGTCTAACTGTGTGTCTGTCTGTCTGTCTGTCTGTCTGTCTATCTGTCTGTCTGTCTATCTACCTGTCTGTCTATCTGTCTATCTATCTGTCTGTCTACCTGTCTATCTACCTGTCTATCTGTCTGTCTATCTACCTGTCTGTCTGTCTGTCTATCTACCTGTCTATCTACCTGTCTATCTGTCTGTCTGTCTATCTACCTGTCTATATATCTGTATGT
>NW_026607266.1:0-22500 GCF_029890125.1 Rhinichthys klamathensis goyatoka | reverse complement strand
CACTTCAGCACCACTGCTACTATCAGCACGCTTCCTGACGGTACACACACACACACACACACACAAACACACACACTGTCATACTCACACTCACACACACACACACACACACACAAACACACACACACACTGTCATACTCACACTCACACACACACACACACACACACTCTATCCCTCACACACAGACACACACACACACACACACTCTATCCCTCACGCACACACACACACACACACACACACACACAAACACACACACACACTGTCATACTCACACACACACACACACACTCTATCCCTCACACACAGACACACACACACACACACACTCTATCCCTCACGCACACACACACACACACACACACACACATACACACACTGTCATACTCACACTCACACACACACACACTCTATCCCTCACACACAGACACACACACACACACACACTCTATCCCACACACACACACTCTATCCCACACACACACACACACTCTATCCCACACACACACACACACACACACACACTATCCCTCACACACACACACACACTATCCCTCACGCACACACACACACACTCTATCCCTCACGCACACACACACTCTATCCCTCACACACACACACACACACACACTCTATCCCTCACGCACACACACACACACTCTATCCCTCACGCACACACACACACACTCTATCCCTCACGCACACACACACACACTCTATCCCTCACGCACACACACACACACTCTATCCCTCACGCACACACACACATCCTCATCTAACAGTGTGTGTCTCTCAGAGGAAGAGTCTCCGTCGCGGCTGATGCTCACTGGAGTGCTGGTTGCTATCGGACTGCTCATTCTCATCGCCGTGGTGATTGTTGCCGTGTTCTGCTTCAGGTGAGATATGTGATGATGTGATTGGGTGGGGGGGTTAATAACTATCATACATGCATATATCCAACTCTACCCGCTCACACACACACACACACACACATACATACACACACATTCACATTCACTTCAGTGTGACTCATCCTGTTCATAGTGAGTGTGTGTGAGAGAGAGAGAGAGAGAGAGAGAGAGAGAGAGAGAGAGAGAGAGAGAGAGAGAGAGAGAGAGAGAGAGAGAGAGAGAGAGAGAGAGAGAGAGAGAGAGAGAGAGAGAGAGAGAGAGAGAGAGAGAGAGAGAGAGAGAGAGAGAGAGAGAGAGAGAGAGAGAGAGAGCAGGATGTGTCCACCCAGTGCTGTCTCCATACAGACTCTTACTGGAACAATGAATCTAACCCCAGGAGCACACACACACACACACACACACACACACACACACACACACACACACACACACACACACACACACACACACACACACACACACAGAAGTATGTCACACACACTCATATAGAGACGAACAGCTGCAGGGTCTCTCTCACAACAGACAGAAACTCACAGGAGTCATGCGAGAGGAATCCAGTCACACACACCTCAGTGTAATCTTAGCACATATAAACACAGAATAAGATCTCGCTGGTTTAACAGTGTGTGTGTGTGTGTGTGTGTGTTTTCTCAGGCGCTCCAACAGGACCAGGGACCCAGACCCGGATAAGAGTGGCCAGTTCCTGATGGGTCCGGGTGAGTTTCTCCCACAGTCAGGTGTGTGTGTGTGTGTGCGTGTGTGTGTGTGTGTGTGTGTGTGTGCGTGTGTGTGTGTGTGTGTGTGTGTGTGTGTGTGTGTGTGTGTGTGTGTGTGTGTGATGTTACACAAACAGGTCCAGACCAGAGAAACATGTGATGTGGACGTCAGTTGTTCACTGTTGCCGGGCAACAACTGTTGATGCCAGTAAACCAACAAAATACACTGTGCTTTAACATTTACATGAACTGTATTATTATTATTTTTACTAAACTCCAAAATGTGAATGAATATTACTAATGTCTGCTGATGACACGACAGTACACAACAGAAATCATTTGAAGTGTTCGATCAAGCAGGAAAAACTCACTTTTACTACCGACTTTCATAAATATAAATAAATATAACTTTTGGTGCTCTAAGATCTGAATGGAAATATATCATCATTACACTCTCAGTAATGATGCGCAAGCCAATATCAGCCAGGTCAGTCTATGTGGTTTTTTAATATCGTGAAAATCCATAACTTCATCTAAAATTAAAATTAAAACGGAAAATATAAAAATAAAATCTAATTTATAATATTTTTAGTGCTGGGCAAGTTAACGCGTTATTATCGCGTTAACGCATTTATTAATTAATGCCGACAATTTTTTTATCGCGCGTTAACGCAGTTTTTTTTATTATTATTATTTTGAAAGTCCGTTGCTCACTGGCTCTGAATACACATAGGCCTACAGTCAAACCATGATCACAGGAGGGGTGGGATGTTGGTCAGCCAGCAAATAACCCACCCAAACCAGCAGTGGAGAGGCTTTGGCAGGTTCTCTCAGGTGAACAGAAAGGGAGACAGCGCTCCGCGAGTGAATGACAGGCGCTCTATGGATAGTAACCATGGCAACGGCTTCTGTGCGCTACGCAGCTGTAGTCTTTTTAACTTAAATTAAAATTATACATAACTTTACCTGATAGGCCTGCGTTTAGTTTAGCGGGGATGCTCTGCCATGTGAATTCCCTCCTGTTGATGTCCTGATAACTATTTAGATTCTGGAAACTCACAAACAGCGAGCCGAGGATCAGTCTCTCTTCCAATGATTTGTGCTGCGCGTCGTGTACAAAAAGTTAGACAATTCAACTTCGGCAACGCGCGGGCGCGTGCGTGAGGCGAGCATGACTGCAACAGTTTCACAGGAACGCACCCGCTTGTCGCTGCACCTGTGCTCGACCACTTCACCTCACTCTAGGCACTTCTGCGTCGGACTTACGCCGGAGCCTCTACGCTATAGACTACGCGTTGGTTTTCATTTATAAATCTGCGTCGTTGACGCGCAATTACACATGAGGTAGAGTGTGAAACCCGGGGAGCGGTTCTAGCAATCACAGCGCTTGCAGTACGCGTAGAATTGACGTTACATTTTTGGAGAGATGCACGTCAGGGTACGCGCGCTACACAGCTACGGCGTGAGTTCGAGCAGAAGTATAAATTGGGCTTTACCTCTGTTTAATGTAATCTTACGTGGGAAACCATGGCATGCCATGACCAAACCTAAGCTGCTATCAGAGAAGTAACGTTGGTCGACTTATATCTGTAGTAGTGATCATGACCCTTTGACTACATAGACTGTTTCTGCTGCTCCATGATAGAAGATACCTGTTCAGAAAAAAAAAGAAAAGAAAACTGGACTCGTTTTAACAAGCTAGATAAAAGGTAATGCCCTGGCAGTGGCAAATAGCTTTGTTTAAATATTTGATTTGATTATGTTAATGTTTAAGTTGAGATTTACAAGAAATATTTTATTGATACTGTGTAAAGGGAATACTGCTGATATAAAAGCACCTTATTTGTTTAAAGTTTTTGCAAACCACATGTTATTGCACTTTTGTAGCAGTACATTTAAATCAAAAGTGCATAATACACTACTTTAGAATTCATTATTCAATATTGCGCGTAACAATGCGATTAATCGCGATTAATCGCAAGAAATCATGCGATTAATCGCGATTAAATTTTTTAATCGTTGCCCAGCACTAAATATTTTATATAATTATATGCCAACAATGCTAAGATAACACTGGTCTATCGCCAGATATTCATTCATATTTAATTTATTATTAATTAATATTTAATTTAACTTCATCATCTTGTGAGGTTTGAACTGAAATAAAGCACAAAAAGTCGTAATTTTAGTTAATTTTAGTAATTTTATTGTGTATTTTTGTATCACTTTTATTCGTTTTTTTTATATCTTTATATTTTTTATTATTTTTTATTTTTGAATTACTTTTTATATATTTTTTATTTTTATATTTTCTGTTTTCAGTGCTATTTTAGTAATAGTTTTAGGAATTTTGGTAATGTGTGTGTCATTAGTGTCATTGAGACTATTATAGTTTTATCAATTAGTTTGATTTTTATACTTTCTATATAGTTTGTATTCATTTTCATTTCAATGTTAGTTATTGTAATAAATCAAGTTAAATGAGAAATGAGCTGAAATAAGATTCTGTTTTCATTGTATTTTTACTTAGTTTTCGTAATTCTGTGTATTTCAAGTTTTTAATACTTTAATACTTTACCTTATTTCAGTTAACATTTATTTTAATTCAAGAAATGGAAATGTATTTTTATGGTTTTAGATTTATAACCCTGGTGTGTGTATATGTGTGTGTGTGTGTGTGTGTGTGTGTCTGTACGTGTGTGTGTGTGTGTGTGTTTCTCACAGGGATTAAAGTCTACATCGATCCGTTCACATACGAGGATCCTAACGAGGCTGTGAGGGAGTTTGCCAAAGAGATTGACGTGTCGTTTGTCAAAATCGAGGAAGTGATCGGCGCTGGTGAGAACCGTGTGTGTGTGTGTGCGCAGGTGTGGCGCGAGTCTCATGTTCCCAGTGTGAACAGCAGTAATGCAGAACACACACCTGATGAAAGCTCGTCTCGAGTTCCTCCATTGTGCCGTGTGAACGTGATCTCCTCTGCGCAGGGGAGTTCGGCGAGGTGTGCCGGGGCCGGCTGAGGGTCCCGGGCAGGAAGGAGAGCTGCGTGGCCATCAAGACCCTGAAGGGCGGATACACGGATAAGCAGAGGCGGGACTTCCTGTCCGAGGCCTCCATCATGGGCCAGTTCCAGCACCCCAACATCATCCACCTGGAGGGAGTGATCACCGCCTCCTGCCCCGTCATGATCCTCACCGAGTACATGGAGAACGGGGCGCTCGACTCCTTCCTGCGGGTGAGTGTGTGTGTATCTGTCTGTCTGTCTGTCTGTCTGTCTCTCTCTCTCTCTCTCCTGTCTCACCCTCTCTCTCTCTCTCTCTCTCTCTCCCCTCTCTCTCTCTCTCTCTCTCTCTCTCTCTCTCTCTCTCTCTCTCTCCCTCTCTCTCTCTCTCTCTCTCTCTCTCTCTCTCTCTCTCTCTCTCTCTCTCTCTCTCTCTCTCTCTCTCTCCCTCTCTCTCTCTCTGCTCAGCTGAATGATGGCCAGTTCACTGGGATCCAGCTGGTAGGGATGCTGCGTGGGATCGCCTCAGGGATGAAGTATCTCTCGGAGATGAGCTTCGTGCACCGGGATCTGGCGGCCCGGAACATCCTGGTGAACAGTAACCTGGTGTGCAAGGTGTCGGACTTCGGCCTGTCCCGCTTCCTGACGGAGAACTCCTCCGACCCTACCTACACCAGCTCTCTGGTGAGCACACACACACACACACACACCAGCTCTCTGGTGAGCACACACACACACACACACACACACCAGCTCTCTGGTGAGCACACACACACACACACACACACACACACACCAGCTCTCTGGTGAGCACACACACACACACCAGCTCTCTGGTGAGCACACACACACACACACACACACACACACACACCAGCTCTCTGGTGAGCACACACACACACACACACACCAGCTCTCTGGTGAGCACACACACACACACACACACACACACACCAGCTCTCTGGTGAGCACACACACACACACCAGCTCTCTGGTGAGCACACACACACACACACACACACACACACACACACACACACACACACACCAGCTCTCTGGTGAGCACACACACACACACACACACCAGCTCTCTGGTGAGCACACACACACACACACACACACACCAGCTCTCTGGTGAACACACACACACACACCTACACCAGCTCTCTGGTGAACACACACACACACACCAGCTCTCTGGTGAGCACACACACACACACACACACACACACACCAGCTCTCTGGTGAACACACACACACACCACGCACACACACACACACACACACACACACACACACACACACACACACACACACACACACACCAGCTCTCTGGTGAGCACACACACACACACACACACCAGCTCTCTGGTGAGCACACACACACACACACACACGATTTGTTTGTTGATCTGTGATGATGCGTCTGTGGTGATGCGTCTGTGGTGATGCGTCGGTGATGATGCGTCGGTGATGATGCGTCAGTGATGATGCGTCTGTGGTGATGCGTCTGTGGTGATGCGTCGGTGATGATGCGTCTGTGGTGATGCGTCTGTGGTGATGCGTCGGTCGTGATGCGTCTGTGATGATGCGTCTGTGATGATGCGTCTGTGGTGATGCGTCTGTGGTGATGCGTCTGTGATGATGCGTCTGTGGTGATGCGTCTGTGATGATGCGTCTGTGGTGATGCGTCTGTGGTGATGCGTCTGTGATGATGCGTCTGTGGTAATGCGTCTGTGGTGATGCGTCTGTGATGATGCGTCTGTGGTGATGCGTCTGTGGTGATGCGTCTGTGGTGATGCGTCTGTGGTGATGCGTCTGTGATGATGCGTCTGTGGTGATGCGTCTGTGGTGATGCGTCTGTGATGATGCGTCTGTGGTAATGCGTCTGTGGTGATGCGTCTGTGGTGATGCGTCTGTGATGATGCGTCTGTGGTGATGCGTCTGTGGTGATGCGTCTGTGATGATGCGTCTGTGGTGATGCGTCTGTGGTGATGCGTCTGTGATGATGCGTCTGTGGTAATGCGTCTGTGGTGATGCGTCTGTGATGATGCGTCTGTGGTGATGCGTCTGTGGTGATGCGTCTGTGATGATGCGTCTGTGGTGATGCGTCTGTGGTGATGCGTCTGTGATGATGCGTCTGTGGTGATGCGTCTGTGATGATGCGTCTGTGGTGATGCGTCTGTGGTGATGCGTCTGTGATGATGCGTCGGTCGTGATGCGTCTGTGATGATGCGTCGGTGATGATGCGTCTGTGATGATGCGTCTGTGATGATGCGTCGGTGATGATGCGTCTGTGGTGATGCGTCTGTGATGATGCGTCTGTGATGATGCGTCGGTGATGATGCGTCTGTGGTAATGCGTCTGTGATGATGCGTCGGTGGTGATGCGTCGGTGATGATGCGTCTGTGGTGATGCGTCTGTGATGATGCGTCTGTGATGATGCGTCTGTGGTGATGCGTCTGTGGTGATGCGTCTGTGATGATGCGTCTGTGGTGATGCGTCGGTGATGATGCGTCGGTGATGATGCGTCTGTGGTGATGCGTCGGTGATGATGCGTCTGTGGTAATGCGTCTGTGATGATGCGTCTGTGGTAATGCGTCTGTGATGATGCGTCTGTGGTAATGCGTCTGTGATGATGCGTCTGTGATGATGCGTCTGTGGTGATGCGTCTGTGATGATGCGTCTGTGGTAATGCGTCTGTGATGATGCGTCTGTGGTGATGCGTCTGTGGTGATGCGTCTGTGGTGATGCGTCTGTGGTAATGCGTCTGTGATGATGCGTCTGTGGTAATGCATCTGTGATGATGCGTCTGTGGTAATGCGTCTGTGATGATGCGTCTGTGGTGATGCGTCTGTGGTGATGCGTCTGTGATGATGCGTCTGTGGTGATGCGTCTGTGGTGATGCGTCTGTGATGATGCGTCGGTCGTGATGCGTCTGTGATGATGCGTCGGTGATGATGCGTCTGTGATGATGCGTCTGTGATGATGCGTCTGTGATGATGCGTCTGTGGTGATGCGTCTGTGATGATGCGTCTGTGGTGATGCGTCTGTGGTGATGCGTCTGTGATGATGCGTCTGTGGTGATGCGTCTGTGGTGATGCGTCTGTGGTGATGCGTCTGTGGTGATGCGTCTGTGGTGATGCGTCTGTGGTGATGCGTCTGTGGTGATGCGTCTGTGATGATGCGTCTGTGGTGATGCGTCTGTGGTGATGCGTCTGTGGTGATGCGTCTGTGGTAATGCGTCTGTGATGATGCGTCTGTGATGATGCATCTGTGGTAATGCGTCTGTGATGATGCGTCTGTGGTGATGCGTCTGTGATGATGCGTCTGTGATGATGCGTCTGTGGTGATGCGTCTGTGATGATGCGTCTGTGGTAATGCGTCTGTGATGATGCGTCTGTGATGATGCGTCTGTGGTGATGCGTCTGTGGTGATGCGTCTGTGGTGATGCGTCTGTGGTAATGCGTCTGTGATGATGCGTCTGTGGTAATGCATCTGTGATGATGCGTCTGTGGTAATGCGTCTGTGATGATGCGTCTGTGGTGATGCGTCTGTGGTAATGCGTCTGTGGTAATGCGTCTGTGGTGATGCGTCTGTGGTGATGCGTCTGTGATGATGCGTCTATGGTGATGCGTCTGTGATGATGCGTCTGTGGTGATGCGTCTGTGGTGATGCGTCTGTGGTGATGCGTCTGTGATGATGCGTCTGTGGTGATGCGTCTGTGGTGATGCGTCTGTGGTGATGCGTCTGTGGTAATGCGTCTGTGATGATGCGTCTGTGATGATGCGTCTGTGGTAATGCGTCTGTGATGATGCGTCTGTGGTGATGCGTCTGTGATGATGCGTCTGTGATGATGCGTCTGTGGTGATGCGTCTGTGATGATGCGTCTGTGATGATGCGTCTGTGATGATGCGTCTGTGGTGATGCTTCTGTGGTGATGCGTCTGTGGTGATGCGTCTGTGGTGATGCGTCTGTGATGATGCGTCTGTGGTAATGCATCTGTGATGATGCGTCTGTGGTGATGCGTCTGTGATGATGCGTCTGTGGTGATGCGTCTGTGGTAATGCGTCTGTGGTGATGCGTCTGTGGTGATGCGTCTGTGGTGATGCGTCTGTGGTAATGCGTCTGTGATGATGCGTCTATGGTGATGCGTCTGTGATGATGCGTCTGTGGTGATGCGTCGGTGATGATGCGTCGGTGATGATGCGTCTGTGGTGATGCGTCTGTGGTGATGCGTCTGTGGTGATGCATCTGTGATGATGCGTCTGTGGTGATGCGTCTGTGATGATGCGTCTGTGGTGATGCGTCTGTGGTGATGCGTCTGTGATGATGCGTCTGTGATGATGCGTCTGTGGTGATGCGTCTGTGATGATGCGTCTGTGGTAATGCGTCTGTGATGATGCGTCTGTGATGATGCGTCTGTGGTGATGCGTCTGTGGTGATGCGTCTGTGGTGATGCGTCTGTGGTAATGCGTCTGTGATGATGCGTCTGTGGTGATGCGTCTGTGGTAATGCGTCTGTGATGATGCGTCTGTGATGATGCGTCTGTGGTGATGCGTCTGTGGTAATGCGTCTGTGATGATGCGTCTGTGGTGATGCGTCTGTGGTAATGCGTCTGTGATGATGCGTCTGTGGTGATGCGTCTGTGGTGATGCGTCTGTGGTGATGCGTCTGTGGTAATGCGTCTGTGATGATGCGTCTGTGGTGATGCGTCTGTGGTGATGCGTCTGTGGTGATGCGTCTGTGGTGATGCGTCTGTGGTGATGCGTCTGTGGTGATGCGTCGGTGATGATGCGTCTGTGATGAAGACTCTCTGTGTTCCTCAGGGCGGGAAGATCCCCATCCGCTGGACGGCTCCTGAAGCCATCGCCTTCCGCAAGTTCACGTCCGCGTCAGACGTGTGGAGCTACGGCATCGTCATGTGGGAGGTGATGTCGTTCGGAGAGAGACCCTACTGGGACATGAGCAACCAGGACGTGAGTCACACACACACACACACTCTCACACACAGTCACACACACGTAGTGCTCATTCTGTTAGATATTTTTACATTTAGTCCTAGTCCTGTGTCCAATTTTTTAAAATAATATTTAGTCAACCTTGCCCTGTTTACATCCAGTGAAGGTTTAGTCGACTCGAAGCCTGGGCAGTCTAGTCTACTTTAGTCAATGAAAACTGTCATATGTTCGTCAGGCTGCATCATGGTTACATCTATAATAGGCTAACGATTATCTTGCTTAAAATTATAATCAAACATTGGGTAGGAAACGTGTTCTTTTAACAGAAAAGCTTGTCTTTTTCCGTCAGCGATATTGCATGTTGATATAGTCAGTTATCATTTAATGGCGTTTGTGTCGTATTCTTCGTCATAGATTTCGTTAGCGAAATGAACACACGGTTTACTCAACATTTGTAGTTTTCATTTTGTTTTTTGATGTTTATGATGTCGCTTCACACACATTTTTAAAGATAATGATTTAGTAAATTAACGGATTCCACAAGTTTTTTTCTTGATATTTTATTTCCGGTCACGCTCACTGATTTAGCTGTGCATATTTCCAGAATTTTGTGGAAAAATGTGCGATGTTTATAGTCGTGATCATCGTGATTTTTAGATTGCTGTTCACCCTGTTTAATTAAAATAATCTGATATATATAATAATTATGTATAATTATCGAAATTATCCCTCCCCATTGCACATCAGGTTTATTGGCTAAATGTACAGGCTTTCAGCGGCTTGCAGGGAACACATCAAACACAAGTACTCAACACAACAAACACACTTTGTATTAGTTTTGCATGGACATTATTGTTCAAGCACTGTTAGTTTGGAGAGCGTCTCCCCGAGAGGTGAATGCTGAAGGTGTGTGATGTTGTGCAGGTGATCAACGCCATCGAGCAGGACTACCGGCTCCCCGCTCCCCCAGAATGCCCTGCTTCTCTGCACCAGCTGATGCTGGACTGCTGGCAGAAGGAGAGATCGTCTCGCCCGCGCTTCTGTGCCATCGTGTCTGCACTCGACCGGCTGATCCGACACCCAGCCTCTCTCAAGATCACCGCGCGCATCCCCGACGGGTGAGTGTGTGCGCGTGTGTGTGTGTATGTGAGAGTGTGTGTGTGTGTGTGTGTGAGAGTGTGTGTGTGTGTGAGTGTGTGTGTATGTGTGTGAGAGTGTGTGTGTGAGTGTGTGTGTGTGTGTGTGTGTGTGTGTGTGTGTGTGTGTGTGTGTGTGTGTGTGTGTGTGTGTGTGTGTGTGTGTGTGTGTGTGTGTGTGTGTGTGTGTGTGTGTGTGTGTGTGTGTGAGAG
The DNA here is from genome assembly GCF_029890125.1 of Rhinichthys klamathensis goyatoka. NCBI lineage: Eukaryota > Metazoa > Chordata > Actinopteri > Cypriniformes > Leuciscidae > Rhinichthys > Rhinichthys klamathensis. The sequence continues at coordinate 11,564 of NW_026607266.1, read as the reverse complement.
AGTGTGACAGGAAGTGTTTGGGTGGGAGGCTGAAATGGAAGTTAATCACCTTCACTGCTGCATCCTGCACTTTCCATTCTAAATCATCCGTACACACGATGTTCCTTTACTTCACACACTCATGTGTAACGTGTGTCTCTCTCACTCTCTCACACACACACACACACACACACACACTCATGTGTAACGTGTCTCTCTCTCTCTCTCTCTCACACACACACACACACACACTCATGTGTACCGTGTGTCTCTCTCTCTCTCTCTCACACACACACACACACACACACACTCATGTGTAACGTGTCTCTCTCTCAGGCTGTCTCACCCTCTGCTGGATCTGCGTGCTCCTCCTCTCTCTCTCTGCAGTTCAGTGGGCGAGTGGCTCCGGGCCATAAAGATGGAGAGATACGAGTCGGGGTTCCTGCAGGCCGGATTCACCTCCATCGAGCTCATCTCAGACATCTGCACCGAGTGAGTCTCACACACACACACACACACACACTCACTCACTCACTCACTCACACTGACACATTCACACACACACACACTCACTGACACACACTCACTCACTCACTCACACACACACTCACTCACTCACTCACACACTCACTCACTCACTCACTCACTCACTCACTCACTCACACACTCACACACTCACTCACTCACTCACTCACTCACACTGACACATTCACACACACACACACTCACTGACACACACACTCACTCACTCACTCACACACACACTCACTCACTCACTCACACACTCACTCACACACTCACACACTCACACACTCACACACTCACTCACTCACTCACTCACACACTCACTCACTCACTCACACACTCACACACTCACTCACTCACTCACTCACTCACACACTCACACACTCACTCACACACTCACACACTCACTCACTCACTCACACACTCACTCACTCACTCACACACTCACACACTCACTCACTCACACACTCACACACTCACACACTCACTCACTCACTCACTCACTCACTCACTCACTCACACACTCACACACTCACACACTCACTCACTCACTCACTCACTCACTCACTCACTCACACACTCACACACTCACTCACTCACACACTCACTCACTCACTCACTCACACACTCACACACTCGCGTGCAACGACAGAGAACACGCACATCATACTTCCGCAAAATTCCCTCTGGTGTCTTCAGAATGTGTGTGTTTGAAATTTCAGCTCAAATTACCAGATCATTTATTATAGCTTGTCAAATTTGCCCCTTTTTGGCTGTAAGCAAAAACACGTTGTTTTTGTGTGTGTCCCTTTAAATGCAAATGAGCTTTAGCCCCGCCTCCGTTCAGAAGAGGGCGGAGCTTCAGAGACTCCGGCAATAACAACACAGGCCGATCTTACTGATCCAGAATCAGGAGTAACAGCAGCGAGTGCAGCCTTACGGAGAGACTCAGGGAGAGCTTCACTTTTACACGTTTCTGAATGTTAGCGGAGACATTTCTGTAGTTGTTGTGGAGTTACACTGATCATCTCCTCATCATGTTGAACTCTTCCACAAGTGTCCACAGTTCCTGAGGTGTTTATAAGACAGCGCTGACATGTTCTGGTCAATAGTGTTTCAGTGTCGTCTATGCTCGACCACAGAACAGTTTCAGGCTTTGCTGGATCTTCTCCAGTGCGTTAGAACTGGTCTCTGTTGGCGCTCGCCGAACCCAATGAAACCCAATGGTGTGTGTGAACGTGCAGATTAAGGGCCGGGAATATTATAATAAGATCCTCTTCATACGCCAGAAGGAGCGAAATCTGATCGGCTTATTTTAGACATGCTCTCAGAGAAAGACTCTCCAGAACACAGTTACTGGGTTTCAGTTTACACGTGTCGGTAGAAGCGCCGGATTGCAGCACTTACACACAGATTTTCATGATATGTCCCCTTTAATATTACAATTAAACTAAACATATGAACTTAATTTAAAATATGAACAAAATCAATGTGTCGTTTGTTCAGGGATCTTCTGCGGATCGGCGTGACTCTAGCGGGGCACCAGAAGAAGATCCTGTCCAGCGCCCAAACGCTCCGGATCCACAGCGGATCTCTGCGATACTGACCCTTCCCAGCATCCCCTGCTTCTGCTCTTACGGACCAGTCCGTCCAATCACTGTGGAGCGTCACAGCACCAGCCAATCAGAGAGAGTCTCTGGGTCTCATTCTCTTAGTTTGACACGGACTGATGTGTGTCTCCTCTCATGAAGAGAGTTACTTCTACAGGAAACACGGGACGTTGGAATATGACGTGTCACTGTTGCCGTGCATTATGGGAGTTTAATCGGATCTTCACATTGAAGGTTCATTATAATTATTATTTTTATTATAATGTGAGATTATTTTGTAATTATTTTGTACGTATCAAAACAGCACAAATAATGAACGAATGTTTGTTTAGCCAAAGAACTGTGGGAGCTGTCAATCAAACTGATTGTAAACCGTGTGACCAATCACATTAAAGACTCGTGCTGGCCCCTCCCACCGAGAGCTTGTCACGTCTGTTTTGTTGGGTTTATCTCCGCATTATTACAGGCTCTCGAAGACGATCCTCATCAGAAACTCTGAAGTGTTTTGTTGTTACAATGAAACATCTTTAATAAACAGACCAACACTCTTAAAAAGAGCTTGTATGATAATAACACCAGTGTTCAGTTATCATGAACTAAAATTGTAGAACATTTAATTACTGAAATAAAAAAAGAAACTTAAGCTTCCAAGGCAACATTTTTACATATTTTTCATTAAGTTTATACTTAATAAACTTAAAAACTGTATAGAAATATGATAAAAACTAATAAAAATGACAAAAAAACACCTGAATTACTAAAACTTTAAAATTACAATGAGAACAGAAAATGTGAACTAGAAAGCTAATTTAACCGCCTGGTGCTACTATATTATATTTATTTATTAGTTATGATGTGTGTGTGTAGACATCTGTGATGGAGTGCACACATGTGAACGAGCGTGTGTGTGTGTGTGTGTGTGTGAGTGCGTGTCTGTGTGTGTGTGTGTGTGTGTGTGTGTGTGTGTGTGTGTGTGTGTGTGTGTTTTTGTGTGGGTTGAGTGAGGCGTGTCAGTCAGTCTCTGTTCACACTACTAAACTCTTCATCATTTGATAAGACACACACAGTTTGTGTGTAATTCAGGATAATCAGATTGTGAAAGGTGTGTGTGTGTGTGTGTGTTTGTACGGGTCTGATAAGTGACGTGTGTGTCTTCTAGAGAACTGAATAACAGTTACAGAGACATTTAGGACGTATGGACAGGTTTTAAAGTCGTGAAGTAGCGACAGATCTTTTCTTCTGTGTTGTGTTTAATATCCGAGTGAAACGGATTATTGTAAAAGAACAAATTGAATCAAAACAATTTTGTTAAATTATTTATGTCTTCTTGAAATTTTGACTGTTTCTCATTTAGGGTCATGGATGTGCATGCAAATTTTTTACATGCATGTGTTTTGGAAAGGTGGTATAAATTTTGTTTAAACTGATTGTGTTTGGGGTCAAATTAAGCCACATTGGTTTCCATGCAATTCACCAAAATGAACACTTCGAAAAACGGCCAGTCAGAAAACCTTTATAGTAGCTTGTCAAAACTAAAATATGAAGTGCACAAGAACTTATGAAATGTAAGACTCTTATTTTTTTGTATTTGTTTCGCCATCTATTCAAGTTTCAAAAGTGTTGCAGAAGTGAAAGCACTTCAAACAATGAAAGTGTAAAACAGAAGTTTAAGTTTACTGTAAAGCAAATGTACATTTACATTTAATCATTTAGCAGACGCTTTTATCCAAAGCGACTTACACATAAGGAGAGCAATATAAGCAAATATCTCAGGCAGGCTGAAACACGAGCAGCTCCCGTCTGATCATCCGGCCGGAATGAGAGGTAGAGTTGTGTCATCAGCATAACAGTGATGGGAAAAGACATGTTTCTGAATGACAGATCCTAGTGATGACATGTAGATGTAGAAGAGAAGCGGTCCCAGCACTGAGCCCTGAGGCACTCCAGTAGCTAGATGATAACAGTGATGGGATAAACCATGTTTCTGAGTGACAGGTCCTAGTGATGACATGTAGATGGAGAAGAGAAGCGGTCCCAGCACTGAGCCCTGAGGCACTCCAGTAGCTAGATGATAACAGTGATGGGATAAACCATGTTTCTGAGTGACAGATCCTAGTGATGACATGTAGATGGAGAAGAGAAGCGGTCCCAGCACTGAGCCCTGAGGCACTCCAGTAGCTAGATGATAACAGTGATGGGAGAAACCATGTTTCTGAATGACAGATCCTAGTGATGACATGTAGATGTAGAAGAGAAGCGGTCCCAGCACTGAGCCCTGAGGCACTCCAGTAGCTAGATGATAACAGTGATGGGATAAACCATGTTTCTGAGTGACAGATCCTAGTGATGACATGTAGATGTAGAAGAGAAGCGGTCCCAGCACTGAGCCCTGAGGCACTCCAGTAGCTAGATGATAACAGTGATGGGAGAAACCATGTTTCTGAATGACAGATCCTAGTGATGACATGTAGATGGAGAAGAGAAGCGGTCCCAGCACTGAGCCCTGAGGCACTCCAGTAGCTAGATGATAACAGTGATGGGAGAAACCATGTTTCTGAATGACAGATCCTAGTGATGACATGTAGATGTAGAAGAGAAGCGGTCCCAGCACTGAGCCCTGAGGCACTCCAGTAGCTAGATGATAACAGTGATGGGAGAAACCATGTTTCTGAATGACAGATCCTAGTGATGACATGTAGATGGAGAAGAGAAGCGGTCCCAGCACTGAGCCCTGAGGCACTCCAGTTGCTAGATGTTCGTCTTAGACACCTCACTTCTCCACAAAACCCTGAAGGACCTACTGACAGATCCTGCAAAACATGCTGAACTAAACATTTTTATTTTACATAAAATACATATTTAACTAAATAAAAAGGCCTCTAAAATTGCTAGAAAATCAAAGCCATATGTTTAAGCAAGTTCTGTTCCAAGTTTAAAGTTACAATGACTAAAATTCATGGTAACGCAATCTGAATGAAAAAAGGCAATAAAAAAGCAGGACACTTAGAGTTAACAGGCTATATTTCTCACATATTATATTTTTTAATCTCTGACAAGCTACAATAGACGTTTGCTTTCTTTTTTAAAAAGATAAATCTAATGTTTTTCATTGGCAAAATGCATGGAAACCAAAGGGGGTCAATTTGACCCGCAACACAAACGGAGTAACCAGATTATCAACCCAACGAAGGGTTTTAAAGGGGATTCCAATCATCAGCCATATGGAACTGAAACACTGGCAGTTGTGAGTGATTTATCATACAGGTCTTACAGGAAGTGCTTGGTTTTCGGTGAATTACAAACAGACATCATGTTTCTATCAATGTTTGATTGACAGCCGTACAGCAGCAGATGGAAGCGAATCCGATGACGTCAGTGTGAACTGAATGCTGAAGTAAGTTCTCTTCTTTAACCAGTGACAGATGGGAAAATGAAGACTGAATGGATGTTCCTGCCTCTTTCAATCCCACGTTAAATAATTCTTAATTTCTAAATAAGGGATAAGAGGAATATAAATACACCAGAGCGAACATAAAACATCCCATCATGCTGTGAGATACAGTTACAGTCCGTCTGTAGTGTTTATGTTCTCAGATTATTTTTTAATATCAGTCGGATGTTCTGACACTTCGGGTTTATATTACAGAGTCAGAAAGAAACAAAGTCGAGGTTTGATTATTGTACAGTGTTTAAATTCATGATGGATTTTGATGTGTGTTTGTGTGTCTTGGAGACTCGCGTCTCGTTCTGTGATGATGATAAAAATTCCGTTGATCTGAGCTCATCTGATCTGTGAATCAAATTCCCTTCTATTATTTTAGGGCACGCATGTATATTGTGCATCCGCTGCAACACTGTGTGTGTGTGTATATGTGTGTGTGTGAGTGAGAGAATGTAAATGGATGAGCGTATGGAAAGATTGGAGAGACAGAGCGGCAGAGAGACGGACACATGGAGGTCTGCAGTGGTAATTGAAAACTGCTGTTGAAACCACAAAGTCGTGTTTGACATGAAGAGAGACTGTTTGAACCGTGACTCTGTGTGTGTGTGTGTGTGTGTGTGTGTGTGTGTGTGTGTGTGTGTGACTGAGAGAGAGAGAGGGATTCCATTCTCCTCACTCCCCACTTGACCTCCGACCTCGACTGCCTGTGAAACCCTTCGGTTTCACACCCCACAGTGTGTGTGTGTGTGTGTGTGTGTGTGTGTGTGTGTGTGTGTGTTTCTGGAGCGTGTCAGAATCAATCACACATAGTTCTCTTAAACAGATCTGACAGTCACGCAATGCAGCAAACACACACACACACACACTCACAAAAACATTTCTTCCTCTTCAGTAGGTCTGGAACACACACGCACACGCTGTCGTTGGTCAGTTAACCTCACAGTCATTGGTTAACAGCTGTCAGGGTCGGGTTAGTTAACCCTAGAGGTCGTGACCTCTGATGTCACTGCAGCAGACAGTGTGGAAGAATCTCTGTCACTCATAACTCACAATAAACAGATGGTACAATAAATTCTATCCGGTCATCTAGAATGCCATCAGTTGGATTGTAACTACATGTCAGCTTATTCTAACCCTACCAGTTTACATATTCTCCACTAACACTCTAACAAGAGTTAGCAGACATGTAGGTGCAACGTTACTCAAGTCAACAGAATGTGTTAAAGAGACCATCAAAATAAAGTGAAACCCACATGTCAAGTACTGAGTACTAGCATAAGAAAGGCAGAAGTTTTCAATACAAATATTTAGTTTATTGAAATGATACATTTTTTTAATCAATGATGTCGTCAGTAACGCAAGTGTTGAGTGAGGATCGAAAGCTGTGCTGTGCTGTTTAAACAAAGACTTGTCCAGAAAGACTGTGGAAATCTAAAGGTCAGTGCTAATCACCATCTCTTATGAAATATTTATGATAAATATAATATGTTAATTGACATTAACACCCACCAATCCGCCAAATGCGGGTGTATTTCAGCAGTGGCGTGTAACGCAGTCACTCCTACGAGCCACTTTGGCGGGCTCAATTTTTTTATAATATACATTTCCAATTGTAGTCTTTTAAAAAGGCATCTGAAATAATAAACTAAGTGGTTTACTGGGGAAGTCCTGAAAGGGTTAGTTCACCCAAAAATGAAAATGATGTCATTAATGACTCTCCCTCATGTCGACCCAAGCCCGTAAGACCTCCGTTCATCTTCGGGACACAGTTTAAGATATTTTAGATTTAGTCCGAGAGCTTTCTGTCCCTCCTGTCCCTTTCGATGCTTCAAAACACTCTAACTAATCCACTGATGTCACATGGACTACTTTGATGATGTCTTTATTTCCTTTCTGGACAAGGACAGTATACCGTACACACATTTCCAATTGAGGGACAGAAAGCTCTCGGACTAAATCTAAAATATCTTAAACTGTGTTCCGAAGATGAACGGAGGTCTTACGGGCTTGGGACGACATGAGGGAGAGTCATTAATGACATCATTTTCATTTTTGGGTGAACTAACCCTTGAAGTGGGGCGATCATGGTTTTCCCAGCTGTGTTCCTGATTTACCTCTCACCATGTCACCTCAAGTCAAGTCTATTTCACTGAATTCCACCTCCATTAAAGCCCGGTAGAACAGCAATCAGTTGACATCCCAGAGTGTTACGCCCCTTCAGGGACTTCAGACCCAAAACGAGCCTTTCTGCTACTACCCCACAGACCATGGCAAGATCTATCCACTTTTCATACCTGAACAGAAGGCCATGGAGGAGTACATCCAGGAGGCCCCTGATCAAGGACACATCTGTCCCTCGACTGCCCCTGCTGCCTCCGTGACTGGCCCATACCCACCACCATAAAAGAACTCCAACACCTCCTGGGCTTCGCAAACTTCTACCATCGATTTATCCAGAACTGCAGCTCCATAACCCAACCACGCTCCAGTCTTCGGAAAGACAGGCCCAAGTCTCTGTCAGCCACAGAATCCATGCAATCTCAAGAATGCTTTTTCCAGTGCACCGCTCCTCATCCATCCAGACATAAGTAATGCATTCATCGAGGGAGTGGATGCCTCCACCACAGGGGTAGAAGCGGGGCAAACCTTCCAAAACCCCATGCACCTTCTTTTCCGAGAAGCTCACCCCGGTGGAAAGAAACTACGACATCGGCAACCGTGAACTCCTCGCCTTCAAACTCACCCTGGAAGAGTGGAGGCACTGGATAGAGGTGGTTAACCATCCATTCACGGCGTTAACCGACCACAAGAACTTGAAGTATCTGGGAGAGGCACAAAGACTCAATCACCAACAAGCTGTTCTTCACTAGATTCAATTTCTCCATCTCCAGCCGCCCTGGGTCACTGAACCCCAAAGCAGACACCCTTTCTCGAATTCACTCTCCTGATGATGCCCCAGAGTCCCCAGGGCCTGTGGTCCCCTCCAGCCGTATCACTAGTCCCATCCAATGGTCATTAACAGAACAAATTGCCAATGAAAGTGTCTCTGAAGCAGTTTCGCTGGGGTATCCTACTGACCATACATATGTATGTTCCCAGAACCCAACGCATCCACCTTTTCACTCTTCAGTGGCCACCCAGGGGCCAATCAAACTCTTGCTAAAAGATTGCTTCTGGTGGCCAGGCTTGGCATAAGATGTCAAGAGATTTGTGCAAGGCTGTCCCCACATCACCTACCAGCTGGCAACCTCCTCCTACTGCCCGTTCCACCCAGGAGTGGACTTCGTAACCGACCTGCCTCCTGGTAACACCTGTATCCTTGTAATTAGGGTTGGGTACCGAAACTCGGTGCCAATAGGGAACCGGTTCTGACGTAAACGGTAGTAACCAGACCGAATAAGAACGAAAATTTCGGTGCCTGATTTCGGTGCCTAACTTCATTAGGCACACACGCAAACACACACACGCAAGGTCTCTCGCTCTCTACCTCTTCGCCGTGCCCGTGCGTGTGCTACACAGTTTGGAGCACAGTTTCTTCTGTCTCGCATGCGCGCCCTTTCTCGCAAGGTTTGGCTGCATTTCACGTGTAAAATTAGAGGGTGTCAGAACGCCCTCTGGGTGTGCCGATAGTCTGAATCCCATATAGAATCAAGCCAATTCATTGGCTGATGGCGCGGGCGCCGCATCGACGCACTTACGTCGTCATATTATGTTGGCGCGCGCGCGCCGCCATCTGCTCCTCAGATTTCTCTGCCGAAAAAGGAAGCTGGTTGGCAGCGCGAGGAGCTTGGCAGCGTCTCGTTCCCTATTGAGAGATATGTTACACCAGTAACCAGAGATGTTCTCTTTCATAGGTTCACTCAACGCTGCGTAGCTAAGAAGCAGTGGATTTGTAGGCTGCTGTATCACGTGCCGTTTGAACTGACGCGCTACAGCGATCTGTCACATTTCAAAGAGCCAAAACGTTATTTATTGTGTGAATCTCGTAAAAATATTGACAGAATCTGACAGCTGTGGATTTGTTCCATATCAAAAGTAACCTTCTCTGTCTTGTCTGTCAGTGTCCTCTTTGTCCGCGATTTTTCTGTGTGAAAAGGGTCATTGGTCTCACGGTCAATGCGTGAGAGTTGGCAGCTCTGCAATCTCCAGTATTATTACATTGTTTGATACAATATTGTTTCATTTGATATTATGTAAATATGAATTTTTATTTTATATTGGTTTTATTATTACCATATGTTACTTGTATTTATATTGTTTAAAGATTTAAGTTAACATTGTGTCCAGTTTGGCCCTGTAAATTAAAGGGTATTATTTTTTTATAAAGTGTGTGCGGTTTCATTTTCTTAAGTACCGATTTAAGAACCGTTTAAGCACCGGAACCGTTTAAAAAATACAGAGTAGGTACTGGTATCGGATAAAACCCAACCGATACCCAACCCTACTTGTAATTGACCTTTGCTGTTGCTATGTCCGACAAGCCACGCTCTCACGCCACACCATGTTCTCCCACACCGCGGAGCAGAGAGGACACTGACTGACTGACAGGACAGAGCAGGTTACTTTGATATGAAACAAAGTCTCAACTTTCAAATTATGTTTATTTAGATCAAATCCACCGAAGTTAATCTGCTAACTATCCTGACTGCTTTGTCGGACAGAAATGGCGGATCGCGTGGTCAGATCGCCTGTCAATCAAACTCCCTGCGAAGAGTGAATTGTGGACAAATCCTCTAAATCCTGCCGGTTAGTAACCCTCAAGTGTGTTCCTATAGCCATGGAAACTGCAGAACTGGTATTTGACCATGTGTTTCACTATTTTGGCCTTCCTGAGGGGGGCAGTTGTGGCGTATTGGTTAGAGAGTCGGACTTGTAACCTGAAGGTTGTGGGTTTGAGTTTCAGGACCAGCAGGAAATGTATGTGAACATCGCTTTCTTCCACTCATTACCCACAACTGAGGTGCCCTTGAGCAAGACACCTAACCCTAATCACTCTTCGGCGCTGCAGCAAAAATGGCTGTCCACTGCTCCGGGTGTGTGTTCAATATTCACTGCTGTGTGTGTGCACTTGGATGGGTGAAATGCAGAGCACAAATACCGAGTATGGGACACCACACTTAGCGACACGTCACTTGCACTTTTTTCTCCTAAGGATATCGTTACCGATCAAGGACCACAATTCCTCTCTCGGGTCTTGAGGGCATTTCTCGATCTCCCAGGTGTGACCGTAACCCTCTCCTTCAGATACCAGCTGCAGACCAACGGGCAGACGCAGAGAAAGACACAGAAGTTCAGGCGGTTCCTTCGGCCCTTTGGTCAGCAGAACTCCTGGAACCAGCTCCTCACCTGGGCCGAGTTCGCCCAGAACTCCCTGAAGCGTCCATCCACCGGTCTGACCCCGTTTCAGTGCGTAACTCTGCTCCTATTGTTCCCGTGGTCCAGGGACACCTCGGATGCCCCAGCTGTAGATGTGTGGTTCTGGGAGAGCCAGTGAGTCGGGGAAACTACACACCATGATCCTCAGAGGCAGTGCTCAGGCAGAAGAGTCACGCCGATGCCCGGCGGACCGAACCTACCAGCCAGCAGCCTGGGCAGAGAGTGGCTCTCAGCGAGTGCCTGAAGTCCAGGATACACCGGGCCCTTCACCGTCCTCCATCAGCAAACCCGGTCACATACAATCTACAACTCCCTGCACACTGCAGAGGTCACTCCACCTTCCATGTATCACTCCATGGAAAAATGTGTTTATTGTATATCATTTTTTTTGTATAATACATTTTGTTCCTATATATTAGTATTATTTAAAAACATACTGAGCAAATATTGACATGGAGGGTTTTGTTTTTATTATAGTTTTTATAAATATTTTGAATTAGTTTATTTTTATGGTTTTCCTTCCTTTTAATTTTAGTTAATGTTTTAGTAAAGTTGGTGTGTATTTGTCAGTTATTAGTTTATTTAAAAATAATTTGTTTCTTAAATTATTTCAGTTTTTATTATCATATTTT